>NC_073744.1:199977558-200277558 GCF_029784135.1 Toxorhynchites rutilus septentrionalis
GAAACTTTGGCGGTAATTATGCTGCTCAGTATTTTGTACAGACTCGATAGGCACGTTATCGGTCTGTACTTTGATGGGTTCAATGTGTTGCTGTCTTTCGGGAGGAGGAAGGTGACGCCACGGGTGGCGAATTCAGGAAGGTTGTGTGGGTCACGTAGCACCTTGTTGAAGCACTCAGCTATCTTTGGATGTGCGACGGTCAGCTTCTTGTGCCAAAAGTTCTGGACACCATCGGGGCCCGGTGCTGCCCAGTTCCTCAGGTACCGCGAGGCTTCGCGGACATCGTTCTCTCCGACGATGATAGCTGGCATCTCTCCAATTTCACCACAACTCTCCTCCTCCCGTCTTAACCACATTTGCCCGTCGCGATGTTCTACTGGGGTCTCCCAAATACCAGCCCAGAAGTTCGTCACATCGCTAATATCTGGCAAACCTTCGCGGTAGTCGGGCTTCTCGTCGCTAATGTGGTCGTAGAACGCTTTTTCGTTATCTCTGAACATCCGATTTTGTTCCTGGCGCTTTGCAGAGTCAGAGTAACGTTTCAGCCGTTTTGTAAGGACGCTTAATTGCTGTACCAGTGTGTCGAGTTTTTCCGTCAGCTGGTGAGCTCCCAGCTGGCGAAGTTCAGTAGGCCGCACGATCACAGCAACTTGGCGACATAATTTCGCCGATCTGCTGCCTCTTTTGTACGCCATCAGTCTTCCAATTGCGGCGCGCTTGTTTAGGATCCGTTGCTCCAATCTCCTTCGCCATGGAGGCTCACGCCTTTCACGGAGATGTTGGAGCAGTCCGCCTCTTGGCCTAATACGGTATCCTAAACTTTTGGCGGTCGCCACAGCAGCACAGTAAACTTTCAGTTGCAGCTCCTCCATGTTCTCAGCATCAACCAAGTGCAGCGGAAGAACGTGCTCGTTCATGAGCTTTACTGCACTTGTCAGCCTGCGGGAATGCTGCAACTTCGGGATCCTGGGGCGCGACAAAGGGTCCGTGTCGCGGAACTGTGAGATCGCCTCGTCGTAATGGAAGACCAGATCGCGTAGTAGTTGTTGATCTGGCTGTGGATCTTCCGGCTCAGGGGGTTGTTGTACTGTGGCCTCCACTGGTGCTGATTCGCGTGCCCCACTCGCGAATGAATTGCTCAGCCGTACTGAACTTCGTCTCGACACATCGCTTGCTCTGCTTGTTCTGGAGCTTAGTTCTCTCTGCACCTGCTGCTTGATCTCGTCGACTTGCGTTTGGGAGAGCATATTGTTGCGTACAATCGCTCTACGCCTCGCGTTCATCGCGTTTTGGTCAAGCCTCCCGACGAACTCTGGATACGCTTCCTCGAACATTGCGAGTATTCGAGGGCGACCGCTCATGTCCGTCTCCAAAGCAGTGCAGATGTAATAGGCGCGGATCACGAATTCATTCATTTCATGTGTCCACATGATCCGTCGCCTAGTAGTACCCACAAGTGTGGACGACTGTCGTCTGACAGTCGCAACACGCCTCGTAGGCGCAGCGTTTCGTTGGTGATGTCGATGGCTGCTGTTTCCGTGTGGCGGTAGCTCTTCGGGTTGAACCCGGCTGGTGGCCCGCTCTTGCACATCGCCCTCCAGCCGCTGGCCGCTCGCTCTTACGCCCGTTCCAGGACCAGCTCCAGTTCGGGGACCCTCCTCGGGTGATCGCATTCGTAGTATTCGTCTTGACCTTAGCTCCATTGTCTGGGTGTATCTCCTTTGCCCGGGAGACAGCGGGTTGGCTTTTCATTTTTTTAACTTAGATTTTAATTTTTTTTTATTTGTTGTGTTTTTTGTTTTTCTGATTTTGAATTTCTGATTGTCTGTTTATCGAATCATCTAATTATCTGATTATTTGATCATCTGAATTTCTGATCATTTGATTATTTGATTTTCGAATTGTATCCTTTTAAATTTTTTATTTGAAAATATAATTTGTTTTTTTTATTTGAAAATAGAATTTATTGTTTTTTTTTGTTTTTTGATATTCGGATTTATTTTATTATTCGATTTTACGATTTTCTGTTTTTTTTTTCTTTTAATTTTTTTGATTTTTCAATTTCCTGATTATCTGATCATCATCTGATTGTCTATTTATCATATTATCTGATTATTAAAATATTTGATTATTTGATTATCTGATGTCTCATTATATGATCATCTGATTTTCTGATTATCTGTTTCTCGGATGATTATCTGATTATATGAACATCTGATTATTTGAGTAAATGATCACTACCTTATTAGCTGATTATCTGCTTATCTCATTATCTGAATCACTGATTATTTGGATATCTGATTAACTGGTTATTTGGTTATCTGATTTTATGTTTATCAGATGATTATCTGGTTATTCGGTCATCTGATTTTTTGCACTTTTTATTCATTTAATCTTTTGACTTTTTATTTGGAGATATTTTCAGGTTTTTTTTATTTTTCAATGTTTTTTCTAATTTTTTGGTTTTTAATTTTATACCTTTCGATTTCCCATTTCAATTACTTGATTATCTGATTTTTTGTTCATCGGAATCACTTTTTTGCAATTTTTATTTCCTGGTTATATAATTATCTAATTTTCTGTGCATCGTATTATTCGATTGTCTAATTAAATATATTCATGATTTTCTGATTGTCTGTTTATCGGTTTATGTGATTATATGATTATTTGATTATTTGATTATCTCATAATCAAATTATTGAATATTATTGATTATCTGATTATCTGGCAACATGGCTATCTGATTCTTTTTGCATTTTTCAATTTTCCGTTCTTTTTATTTTAAGATTTCTTATGTGTTTAGATTTTTTGGTTTTTGACTTCTCGGTTGTTTTTTTCAATTTCTTGATTAGCTGAAATTTTGTTTATCGAAATTTCTCTTTTAAGTTTATTTTTAATATTTGTTTTAGATTCTTTTATTTTCTTGATTTTCTAATTATCTGAATGGCTAACTATCTGCTTATCTGATCATATGATTTTTTTGATTATTTGATTAACTTATTATCAGATTAATTCATTATCTAGTTATTTGATTATCTGATTTTTTACATTTTTTTACATTGTTCTATTATTTTTATATTCTGATTTCCCTAGTTTTTTTTTAATTTCTTACTTTTGAATTTTCGGTTTTGGAATTCAAGTACTTGATTATCTGATTGTTTCTCGGATTATATGTATACCTACTATCTGATTATTTGATTATCTGAACTAGATTTTTTTTGCTGAGTTTCGACACCTCTTGACTAGACGAATTAAACCAGAAAATTTAACCTGCATTTGGACTTTTTGATACTAAAGGTGGAACTAGGTTCTTCGGAATGCACGTATCTGCATACCCGTGCTTTTTAATTCTGACCAAAGAATTATCGGATAATATAATTTTTAGATTTTTTTTTTCAGTTTTTGAATTTTGTTATACAGGCAAACTTAATTTTTGCATTTTTTTTAAATTTCTGATTAACTGATTATTTGGATATCTGATTAACTGGTTATTTGATTATCTGATTATCTGATTGTCTGTTTATCGTATTATCAGATTATATGATTATTTGATTATCTGTTTTTTTTTTCATTTTTCTATTTTTTTAAACTTTTTAATTTTTTTCAGTTTGGAATTTTTTATATGTTTTGATTTTCCAATGTTTTTTTATTATTTTTTTTAGATTTTGTATTTTTGACTTTTCGATTTCCGATATCAAGTGCTCGATTATCTGATCGTTTGTTTACCGGATTTTCTGTTTGAAGTTCATTTTGATTTGTTTTAGATTTTTTTTTATTCTCTTGATTTTCTGGTTTTCTGATTGTCTGTTTATCGAAGGATTTTCTGATTATCTAAATAGCTAACTATAAGATTATCTGATTAATGGTTCATCGGATTATCTGATTACCTGATTATATGATTTTTTGATTATTTGATCAACTGATCATCTGATTAATTCATTATCTACTTATTTGGTTATCTGATTTTTTACAATTATTTTTATATTTTGATTTCACAATGTTTATTTTTTTTTCTTTCGAATTTTCGACTTTTAGACTTTTCGATTTCAATTACTGGGTTATCTGATTGTTTGTTTATCGGATTATATGTATCTGATTATGATTATCTGATCTTGATTTTTTTTTGCTGAATTTCGACACCTCTTGACTAGACCAACTTAGCCAGAAAATTTAATCTGCCTCCGGACTTCTTGATGGTAAAGGGAGACTATGTTCTTCGGATTGCACGTATCTGCATGATCGTGCTTTTAAGGCCTGACCAAAGAATTATCGGATATTATAATTTTTAGATTTTTTTTTTTTTAGTTTAGAATTTTGTTATACGGGCAAATCTTTTTTGTGCAATTTTTTCGTTTTTTTAACTGTTTTTATTTATCAAAGCTGTATCAAAGCCGTATCGGACCAACGAAATAGATGAATGAAATTTAGAAACATGATGAATTTCAAAATTTAGGACATCGTTACTATTAAAGAAAAGTAAATTTACATGCTATACTTCAACGGTTTTCGGAATATAATTTTTTGTGATTTTTTTTAAAATCATAAATGAAATTATAAATCTCAGAATCTGTCTCTGAAGATAAATCTGAACTGAATCTAGAAAAAGTCAAACATAAAAAAATAGTTAGAAACCAAAAATAAAAATTTATATAGAATGAGGTGTCCAAGACAGGACCGCATTTTTGACGTAGAACTAAGAAATTATTTCTTTTCGAATGCTCTTCAGTAGAATTAATTTACGCAGTTCCTTCTAAATAATTGACGTGTCGAAAAATATCATTGCATATTCGACACCCACGTCACTCAGTTCGTTCAGTGGAATCCCAGCTCTAAAAGTAACAAATTCTGGTAGCTGCTCGCTGGTTGGAGCGAGATTAGAATGAAAGCTCTGATCATAAATTGACGATTTGCCACAGCAGAGACAGTATTTATTGTGAGCATAGTAAGAACTTTTTATCTTTATGGGGATATTTCACGTTTATTATTCTGACTAAGCTGAAGAAGACTTAGTTACATAAGAGGTCGTTTGTTGCCATTATGTCTTCTCTGGCAATTGGGATAAAATTTGCCGGCTTTTTAACTTAGCTTCACGTTGAGCTGATGAATACATATTTGTACAAGTTAGAATACCATTTAGCGACCCTTTTTTTACCTTCGACATTTGGAAATTCTCGCAATCATCATGAGTGAACATCGTGAATACCATGAATAGTAATTAGAATCGCTACATTGTGCATATCCCATTCCTGTTCTTGTTTCACAATATCGAGACACAATCGATTATTCAGGAGCCTTCTTCCGCCTTGAAATGGTACACAAATTAACCTCAGCACAGGCACAACCGGATAGGATATAGTAATGCGTGTGCAAGAGGGGCGAGAATCCGAAAACCATGACCAGTCAGCAAAAATCGGTACACAGCGAACCGGAAAACAACGAACTTACCTCCCCACACAATCCCTCCGCCGAATTCCAATTTGAACCGAACCTAATAAGAAACGTGGACTGTTGCTACTATCGTCCACCAGAGGTCATTATCGTAAACAAGTTTCCTCATTAATTTCGACCCGGACTAATTCCTGTATTTCTACACCAAAGCGAGGAACGCTGCTTCCCCCCACTATAATCTCGTGGAGGCAAAGATCCTATGTGCATCGTCATGAGTCTCTCTCTCTCTGGTGTATGTGAGCTTCAGATTTGGTGCAAAATTCCGATAATAGTTCTGAGGGGGTGGTTCGGGATGTTATTGGCGCTATCGCGTTCGTGGGACATGAACCAAACGTTTTCGGCGGACCGTGTCAGCAAATTCCGGAACAAATGACTCCCATCATCATGAGAGCGAGCTAATCCTCCCGACCCATAAGATGAGTAGTAAGTAGCTATAAGAGACCAAACCCAAAAATCGAAACAGTCAATCGCGCTGAAAGGCATAAATTTCGCCGAACCTTTCAATCTCGTTCGAACGGAAATTTTGAGCACTTTCTGGATGATTGATCGAGCGTGACCGGGCGGTTCCAAGCCCACTAAAAGCGCATATTTGGTTGGTCTTCCAGTTGTTTTTATTTTGTCCACTCCACTCCTAAACACGCAGGAAGAAGATGTACATATAATAATAGAATAGTTCTCTTCGCTAGAACCGGAAACCGCCAATTTGATGGCCAACTTCCGCCCTCTACCACCCCCCGCGAGAGGTTTCAATGTCTGTTTGCACTCATTAGACTATTGCTGCTGTGTAGACATCACCATAGTGCACGCGGTCAATGGATTGAAGTGGCATAGTTTTCGAAACTTCGCTATCGTTATCATCCGCCGCCGTCGTGGATTGATGATCTGCTTAGTGTAGTGGTCAGCATTTTACCCACCATTAGAGAGGAGAGCTTGCCGCCGCGTTCAATTAGAGACGTGGAATTGATACTGGGATCGATGAGGAGTGAGAAACGGGTCCAACGAAAGCAAATCATTTTTTGTGACTAGTTTCTCGTAGCATTATCGTAGACCCCGGATGATAACTGATATCTGAATTATTTCGCTTGTTTTCGATCGATTTTCGCTGTTTTTGAGATGAATCAGGTCTTTTTGTTCTGTGAGTCAATGAGTGTTATGCAAGTTAAATGGATGTTGTTTCTTGTTTGCTTTCGCGTAGGAATACGACTTAAAGGTTACTGAAAGAGTAAGCAAACTCTCAGAATTCATTCAAACATTTATGAATGTGGAGTTGTTTTCTCCCTTTGTTTTTTTTTATTTAAATGCCTTATTAGTACTTCACAACTCTTTCTTTATTCAAAATCGGGGAATGAGTGTGAATAAGAGATATGAATTGAGATTCAGAATGTAAAACACGACGGAATCTTAGTTGTATCTACACCGAGAACATGATTCTAGAATTCAATTAAGAATCTGAGTCTGTGAAAAGAAAATCGTAAATCTGAATCACCTGTAAATCCATATCTTAATTACAGAATTAAAATCGGCGACAACATATATGTAAAAAATCTGAGTCTGAATTTGAACCGAAGGTTAGGATCAGAAAATCAAAATAAACAAAACATTTGTGAAAAATATGAAAAAAAGGTAAATTCAACATTTGTGAAATCCTTCAGTTGGTAAATCAGAATATAAAAGCAATTGAAAAAAAGGAAATCGCAGAATTCAAACACATACAATTTGAAATTAAACAGAAAAAAAACAATAACAAAAATGAAAATGAAAAATCTACAAATCTAGAACATGACAAATATGTAAAACTGAAAAAAACATTGAACAAATTTAAAAACATACAATTAAAAATAAAATAAGACATATTAGAAAATTTAAAAAAAATTAAAATTTGAGAACAATAAAGTCATCATAGAAAAAAGGAAATTTGAGAATAAGGAAAATCTGAGAATAAAGAAAATCAAAATAAAAAAAAACTGGGATTTCTTTTTTTTTAAATGTAAAGAATTCCAAGTGTCTAAAAAAATACAAATCCGGAGAACTAAAAAATTTTAGTGAAAAAAATCGGGATGTTTTGAAAAACGAAACGAAACAATAAGCAAATCAAACGACAAAAGCATTATTTTTAATTGTTATTGTTGAATTGTTGAATTACAACACAAAATAATCAACCAAAATAAAAATAAAAAATAAAAAAACAAAATATTAAGAATAAAAAAAACTGAAGATCAGATAATTATAAAGTTAGAGAATCAGGGACTCAAAAAATCAGTAAAACGAAAATTTGAAAATCTCAAAATTAGACTATAATAAAATTATATTATCTGACAATCAGGAAATCACAAAATCGGAAGGAAAAACAAACAAGAAATCTGAAAATTTTAAATGAAAAAAAAAACTAAAATTGAAAAATCTACAAATCTAAAAAAATGAGAAATATGTAAATCTTGCAAAAACATCAAACAAATTTTAAAAGCAAACAATTAAAAATAAATTAAAACATAAAAATATTCGAAAATGAAAAAAAATAATTTGAAAAATTTGAGCACAATAAAGTCATCATAGAAGAATGAAAATTTGAGAATTAAGAGAATCAAAATAAAAAAACTGGGTTTTTTTTTAATTATAGGAAAAAAATGAAGAATTGAAGAATATCTCAAGAATAATCAAAAATCCGGAGAGTGATAAAATTTTAGAGTAGAAAACCCGAGATGTTTTAAAAAATGAAACGAAAAAATAAATCAAATCAAACGATAAAATTGATTGCTTTTAATTTAAGATTGCTTTTAAGAATTAAAATACAAACAGAATAAAAATTAAAAAAAAAGAATAAAGTAAAACTGAAAATCGGATAATTATAAAGTTAGAGAATTGGACTAAAAAATCAGTAAAAGGGAAATTTGAAAATCTTAAAATGAGATGTTCATAAAACTAGATTATCAGAAAATCAGAAAAAAAAACAAACAAGAAATCTGGAAATCTTGAATGAAGAAAAATTGAAAAATTGAAAAATCTACAAATTCAAAAAAAAAATAAGAAACGTAATTAAAAAAAAACATCAAAAAAGTTTAAAAACAAATAATTAAAACATCAATTTACTCGAAAATGAAAAAAAAATTAATTTGTAAGTTTCGAGAACAACAATGTCATCATTGAAAAATGAACATTTGAGATTAAGAAAAATCTAAGAATAACGAAAATCAAAATATAAAATAAAACAGGGATTTAGTTTTTTTAATTAAAAGAAAAAATAGAGAACTGAAAAATATCTTAAAAAAATTAAAAATCCGGAGAATTAGAAAATTTTAGAGAAAAAAAAATTGGTATGTTTTGAAAAACGATACGAAATAATAAGTCAAATCAAACGATAAAAGCATTATTTTTGATTGTTATTGTTGAATTGTTGAATTGCAATACAAAAAAATCAACCAGAATGAAAATAAAAAAAACAATTATTAAGAATATAAAAAAAAATAAAATCAGATAAATCAGTAAAACGGAAATTTGAAAATCTGAAAATTAGACGATCATAAAATTAGATTATCGGAAAATCAGGAAATCACAAAATCGGAAAGAAAAACAAACAAAAAATCTGAAAATCTTAAATGAAAAAAAATTAAAATTGAAAAATCTACAAATCTAAAAAAAAGTGAAATATGTTAATCTTAAAAAAACATCAAACAAATTTTAAAAGCAAACAATTAAAAATAAATTAAAACATTAAAATATTGGAAAATGAAAACAAATAATTTGAAAAATTTGAGCACAATAAAAGAATGAAAATTTGAGAATAAGAAAAATCTGAGAATTAAGAGAATCAAAATAAAAAAAACTGGGATTTATTTTTTCTGAATTATAAGCAAAAATGAAGAATTGAAGAATATCTCAAAATTATTGAAAATCCGGAGAGTGATAAAATTTTAGAGTAGAAATCCCGGGAAGTTTTGAAAAACGAAACGAAAAAACGAATCAAATCAAACGATAAAAACAATCAAAAATAAAAATTAAAATACAGAAAAAATCAACCAAAATAAAAATTGAAAAAAAAAACAAAAAAGTAAGAATAAAGAAAAACTGAAAATCAGATAATTAAAAAGTTAGAGAATCGGACTAAAATATCAGTAAAAGGGAAATTTGAAAATCTGAAAATGAGATGTTCATAAAATTAGATTATCAGAAAATCAGGAAATCAGAAAGAAAAACAAACAAGAAATCTGGAAATCTTGAATGAAAAAAAAATGAAAATTGAAAAATCTACAAATTTAAAAAAAAAAAAAAAAACCTGCGAACCCAAAAGAAAAATCAAACAAATAATTAAAAATAAATTCAAACATCAATTTACTCGAAAATGAAACAAAAAAATTTGGAATTTTTGAGAACAGTAATGAACAGTAAGAACAGATTTGAGAATAAGAAAAATCTGAGAATAAGGAAAATCAAAATAAAAAAAAACAGGGATTTAGTTTTTTGAATTGAAAAAAAAAATGAAGAATTGAAAAATATCTCAAAAAAAAACAAAAATCCGGAAAGCTAGAATATTGTAGAGTGAAAAATCGGGATGTTCTGCAAAAACGAAATGAAAAAATTAATCAAATCAAACGATAAAAACAATAAAAAAAAATAATTAGAATGCAAAAAAACAACCAAATTAAAAATGGAAAAAAACCAAAAATTGAGTAAATATAAACTGAAAATCAGATAATTATTAAGTAAGAGAATCAGGAACTCAAAAAATCGGTAAAACGAAAATTTGAAAATCTGAAAATTAGACGATAATAAAATTAGATTATCAGAAAATCAGGAAATCACAAAATCGGAAAGAAAAACGAACAAGAAATCTGAAAATCTTAAATGACAAAAAAAAACTAAAATTTAAAAATCTACAAATCTGAAAATGAAACAAATTTTAAATGCAAACAATAAAAATAAATTAAAACATCAAAATATTCGAAAATGAAAACAAATAATTTAAAAAATTTGAGCGCAATAAAGTCATAATAGAAGAATGAAAATTTGAGAATAGGAAAAATCTGAGAATTAAGAGAATCAAAATAAAAAAAACTGGGATTTATTTTTTGGAATTATAAGAAAAAATGAAGAATTGAAGAATATCTCAAAAATAATTAAAAATCCGGAGAGTGATAAAATTTCAGAGTAGAAAACCCGGGATGTTTAAAAAAAATTGGAAATTTTGAGAACAATAAGTCATCATTGAAAAATGAAGATTTGTGAATGAGAAAAATCTGAGAATGAAGAAAATAAAAATAAAAAAGAATTGAAAAATATCTGAAAAAATTTATAAATCCGGAAAATTAGAAAATTTTAGAGTAAAAAATCGGGATGTTCTGAAAAACGAAACGAAAAAATAAATCAAGTCAAACGAACGATAAAAACAATAAAAAAAATAATGAGAATGCAAAAAAATATTAAAATTTAAAAAAATTAAAATTAAGAGTAAAGATAAACTGAAAATCTGATAATTATAAAGTTAGAGAATCAGTGACTCAAAAAATCAGTTAAACGAAAATTTGAAAATCTGGAAAATAGATGTTCATAAAATTAGATTATCAGAACATCAGGAAATCACAAAATCAGAATGAAAAACAATCATCAAAGTTTTATCCGTTTCCATCGTTCTTTTTTGTTTTGTTTAACGTTTCGTTGAAGACGGCAATAAGCTGTTATTCTCAGAAGATTCGTCTCAAGATATTTTCAAGATATTTTTGATATTTTAAATATTTTGTCTGTTTGTTAACGTTTCGAGAACACCTAAATGGTCGTCCGACCTGAACCTCGGTTCTAAAAATGTTGCAATCAGACAATTTTGATCTTCTTCTAAGTAGTTGAAACGACCTCTCCAGTGTTTAAAGATATTCTCATACGTAGTAAGTTCGGTGTTCTTTGTGCAGTCTTGTCCTTATTCAAATACTTTTTTGACGCAGGAATGTGAAATTATCTCGAATATATAAAAGCTCAACGCACTTCTCCTCCAAGCCTAACAGTTGTTGAGTCTTCATGTTGGAATTAGAGAATTTGTCGCCGATCATAATAATTTCGATTTGTAGTGAAGTAAGTGAATGAACTTTTCGTCTGCCCGTGTCGGTCCCAGCGAAACGGTAGTGGACTTTTCTAAATATCATTTTGTAACTTTGTTGTTGCCGTTCCCAATGTCGACACTATCCGAACGAGAGGTCTGCTGTCAGTCCAGTGAGATCGGCGCTAAAAGGACGGACATTTCAGTGTCAGTCCCTAGGGACCGACGTGGGGCTTAAAGGGTTAAATATGGTTTTTTTTTCAATTAGCAATAATCGCACCTCGGTATAACCTCATTGGTTACGATATCGCCACAGCGCAAAGCTGAATTGGATACTTATCCTAAAAGAAAAATGTTAATATTCGTTCAGATTTTTTATTTAAAAATGTGTTTATTTCTTTCTCACATTTAAAACTTTATTTGCACCATGTCACATGCCGTTTCTCTCAATTTTGTATATACTAATAAAGAGCAGAATTTTCGGCCGAACCAATATCCGTTTCATCACTAACAAAAATCTCCTTTTTTTTATTTTTCCTCGAACAATATTTATTAGAGCCTTTCTCAATCTTGTCCATAGGAAGACAAAGACAAAGTTATCGATAGCGTTTAAATCACATCAGAAACGTTCTCTTCATAACTATTAACAAGAGAAAAGCGTTAAAAAAAAAGAAAACCGAAGATCATTTTATGAGCTCAAAAAATGCTCCAATGGAATCTCAATTATCGAAATCTGTTAACTCTCGAGCAAGTAGAAAATCTTCACTTTTTTTTTATTAATTCGTTTATTTTTACAGGCTCAGTTACTTAAGTTTAAAGGAGCCGAATTCTTAAATATATTTTTAAAACCATATATATATAAACAATTTTCTTACATCTATGGTTAGTAAGGTGGAAAACCGATTACTCGCGGTGTACTCGAGTTTAGAAGGGTGACATATTTTTAGGAGAAGGATGGGATATAAGGAAATTGTAACAATGTTGATGAGCACTCAATTCTTAAATCTATTCGTATATTTATAGTTTATTTACATTTCAACTGATTCTACTATTTATAGCAAGGGGACGAATTACCCGCAAAGGAAGGAAAGGAGGGTATAAGGATGTAGGGACAATCACACACGAAGATCTATAGCTTTAAGGAAAACATATATATATGGGACATGTAATCAAGGTCTAACCGAGCCAACACATCTCTCACCGGCACATTGGGCTGTCTTCCTCGGGCCCGAAGGGAGTTTTCTAAATTCGATCTGGCGACCAGATACACCTCGCACGACCAAACAATGTGCTCGATGTCGTGATAACCTTGGCCACAAACGCAGAGATTGCTGCTGGCAAGATTGAAACGAAAGAGTAGTGCATCTAACGAACAGTGATTGGACATGAGTCGGGAGAAGGTGCGGATAAAGTCCCGACTCAAGTCTAGACTTTTGAACCACGGTTTGAGGCTAACCTTAGGGATAATCGAGTGAAACCACCGGCCTAATTCATCTTCATTCCACTTGCGTTGCCAGTTAGCGATGGTATTTTTGCGAACTAAAGAATAAAATTCATTGAAGGCGATTTGACGCTGATAAATATCGCCTTCAATTGCACCTACCTTTGCTAATGAGTCAGCCCTCTCAGTACCCAGAATTGAGCAATGTGAAGGGACCCAGACAAAGGTAATGACATAACAGCGCCTGGATAAAGCACTCAAAATTTCTCGTATTCTCTCAAGGAAGTACGGCGAGTGCTTTTCCGGCCTCACTGAACGGATAGCTTCGACAGAGCTAAGACTATCCGTTACAATGTAATAGTGTTCAACAGGTCGTGAGGCGACGCTGTCCAGCGCCCAGTGTATCGCTGCCAATTCAGCAATATACACTGAGCAAGGATTCTGAAGACTGTGTGAGGTGCTAAAAAATTCGTTGAACACTCCAAATCCTGTGGACTCATTCATAGAGGACCCATCAGTAAAGTACATATTATCACAATTGATACGCTCATACTTTGCATTGAAGATCGTAGGAACGATCCCCGATCGATGATAATCTGGAATTCCATGGATTTTCTCCTTCATGAACAGATCAACATATACAGAGGAATTGATGTAGTCAGGAAAACAAACACGGTTGGGAGTATACGTAGAAGGATCAACCTGCATGGAGATGAATTCATGATATGAACTCATGAATCCGGAGTGAAAATTTAGCTCGATCAGCTGCTCAAAGTTTCCGATCACCTATGGGTTCATAACCTTACACCGGATGATGAACCGAAGAGATAATAAATTGAAGCGATCTTTTAGTGGGAGTAGGCCTGCCAAAACCTCGAGACTCATGGTATGCGTTGAGGGCATACATCCCAACGCGATACGGAGACAAAGATACTGAATTCGCTCGAGTTTAATGAGGTGTGTTTTGGCAGCTGATTGAAAACAGAAACTGCCATACTCCATCACTGAGAGAAACGTTGTTCGATACAACATTATAAGATCTTCGGGATGGGCTCCCCACCAGGTGCCGGTAATTGCACGGAGAAAGTTTATTCTTTGTTGACATTTTTTACTCAGATACCTAATATGGGCCCCCCAAGTACATTTGGAGTCGAACCAGACCCCAAGATACTTGAATGACATAGCATGAGTGATCGGTTTACCCAAAAGTTGAAGCTTTGGTTTTGCTGGTCTATGCTTCCTAGAAAAAACCACCATCTCTGTTTTCTCCGTGGAGAATTCGATCCCTAGCCCAATGGCCCAGGTTGAAAAATTGTTCAAAGTATCTTGTAAGGGTCCTTGCAGGTCGGATTCGTTTGATCCTACGACAGACACCACTCCATCATCTGCAAGTTGTCTTAGGCTGCAATTTTGTGTAAGGCAATTGTCGATGTCGCTTACATAGAAGTTGTACAAAAGGGTGCTTAAAAATGAGCTCTGGAGGAGGCCCATGTAAGAGACCCGACTTACTGTCGAATCTCCGTGAGAAAAGTTCAAATGTTTCTCACAAAGCAAGTTATATAACATATTATTCAATAGAGGCGGCAGACCCCGAGAGTGTAATTTGTCCGACAAAACCTCTATTGAAACAGAATCAAAGGCCCCCTTTATGTCCAAGAATACTGAAGCCATTTGTTTTTTTTCGGCGTAAGCCATTTGAACTTCTGAAGAAAGCAACGCAAGACAATCATTCGTCCCCTTGCCCCTGCGGAACCCATATTGTGTATCTGAGAGTAGACCATTCGTTTTAACCCAACGATCAAGGCGAAACAAGATCATTTTCTCCAACAATTTCCGTATACAAGACAGCATTGCTATTGGGCGGTACGAATTGAAGTCGGACGCGGTTTTCCGGGTTTTTGAATAGCTATAACTCGTACTTGTCTCCAATCATCTGGAACAATATTATGCTCCAGGAACCGATTGAATAAATTCAACAAGCGATGTTTCGCTACATCAGGGAGATTTTTCAGCAAGTTGAACTTAATTCTATCCGATCCCGGAGCAGAATTGTCACATGAAAGAAGAGCAAGAGGGAATTCTACCATCGAAAACTCGGAATCAAGATCGCACCTATCTTGTGGTATATCTCGAATAATTTTTTGCACAGGAGCGGAATCAGGACAAACCTTCCGTGCAAAATTAAAAATCCATCGATGTGAATATTCTTCGCTTTCATTCGTTGAAGAGCGATTTCTCATGTTTCGAGCCACTTTCCATAATTTTTTCATTGACGTTTCTCGTGACAAACCTCCCACGAAATTTCGCCAATAAGCACGTTTTTTCCCTTTGATTAAGTTTTTAAATTGATTTTCAAGGTCCAAATACGTCTGAAAATTTTCAGGGGTTCCACGTTTCCGAAAAGCTTTAAATGCATTCGATTTTTCTACATAAAGCTTGGAACATATGCTATCCCACCATAGATTGGGAGGCCTTCGGGAAATGGTGGAACCTGGAATGGGTTTCGTTTGAGCGCGAACCGCGCTGTCATAGATCAAACGAGAAAGGAAGTTATACTCCTCCAATGGAGGTAAACCATCTCTGGAATTGATGGCTAGAGCAATCGCGTCCGAATATTTTTTCCAGTCAATGTGTCTTGTGAGGTCATATGCCATGTTTATAGATTCAGAAGAATTCGACCCAATGGTGATGGAAATTTTGATTGGCAAGTGATCACTACCGTTGGGGTCCTGAATTACATTCCACTCGCAATCTAACGATAGTGAATTCGAGCAAAGCGAGAGGTCAAGAGCACTTGGGTTAGCAGGAGGTTTAGGCACACGTGTTGTTTCCCCAGTGTTCAAAACGGTCATATTGAAGTTGTTACAAAGGTCATATATCAACAATGAACGATTGTCGTCGTACTGTTCCCCCCAGGCAGTTCCATGAGAGTTGAAGTCTCCCAAGATCAATCGTGGCTCAGGAAGGAGTGAGCACATGTCATCAAGTTGTTTGCGGCTAACCGCAGCTCTCGGAGGCCAATACAAACTGACAATACAGAGGTCTTTGCCTCTGATGTTTGCATGACAAGCAACAGCTTCGATCCCTCCAATAGGTGGAAGGTCAATTTGAAAAAATGAGTGGCACTTATTGATCCCCAATAGTACCCCTCCGTATCTGTCATCGCGGTCCAAGCGTATAATATTGAAATCGTGGAAAGAGATATCATCTCGCGAAGAAAGCCAAGTTTCGGACAGAGCAAAAACATCACAATTGAAGTTATGAATTAAAAATTTGAATGTATCCAATTTAGGGATAAGACTACGACAATTCCACTGAAATACAGTGATATCTCCGACCTCTCTATCTAAATTAGACATCAAGAGAGATAATCATTGCAAGGAGGGGCCATGTTTGCATCAATTGCTGTAAAATTGTCTTTAATACTGGAGGCATTGAGATGACAATGGTTCTGATGGAGTCGGAAACATTAAAACACTTGAAGATTTGATCCAAAAGGTCAGACAACTTTATAAATCCAGATTGGGAAGTTGAACTGGACGGAAAAATAGGGACAGTTGGGGTTTTTGATGTCCCCTCGAATGCTGGGTCGTTCGAAAGTGAACTATTCCCACGGAAGCCAGGAGGAACCTGATTTTGCTTGTCCGCTGCACTCGATTTTTTAGGCAAGCTAACAGGGGTTGTCACCGGAGGGGCTTGTCCTTGAACTTTGGGAGTGGTCACATTTTTGCGCCGGGGATTCCCTTTGAAAATAAACGGTGTGCCCCCGCTAGCTGTGTCCGCTTCCATTTCATCAACTGGCAACGGGGAAAAGATATTGTGTGTTGAGATTGGTTGTTGTTGGTGTTGGGCCAGTGGAGAAGCGCCCTTTAAAATTTCCGCAAAAGTGCGCTTCGAGCGTTCCTTTAAAGAGCGCTTCTGTTTCTCCCAGCGACTCTTGTAAGTTTCACAAGCTGAGAGCGCGTGTGGGGATCCTCCGCAATATGGACACTTATGCTCAGTCGCACTGCAGGATTTCCCCTCATGTTGCTCTCCGCAAGTGGCACAGCGCTCCTTGTTGGCACAATAATCTGAAGTATGACCAACTGACTTGCATTCAAAAAATCTTCACTTGTTTCCACCAAAAAACAACGGCCACTGGATTTTCATGGAGACACACCAACCGAGAAAGATCATTAATGAAAACACAAACTCACATTTTAATTGTTGAATCGTAAAATTGTAAACAACAGCAGCTTCCACTATGTTATACGGTCAAACTGAATTAACATGATTTCGCTTTCTCTCTTCCAGATTTCCACGCGAAGTCGTGTCCCCTCGCGCGATGGGAGATCTCCCACCTGTTAGCGCGTTGTGGTCCGGAGTGCAGGATCATCATCCCGCGGTTTGTGATCTGCAATGGCGGCGACGGCAGTAAGAGTAACAATCCTAGGGACTGCTACTGCCCGAAGGTTATGTCATAAAGTTATTATTGGAAAGAACTTCGCAAGTGGTCCGTGCATTTTCTTTGTTCGTCAAGAGGATAGCTGTTTGAGTGCGCGAAGATCACACGAAGATTAATGGTCGCCAATTGGGTGTGTGGTGAGAAATATGATGGTGATGCGTTAAACCAGTGAAAAAATATACAAAAATCATTCTTCTGAAGTTGTGGAAGTGCTGTGGAAACCTGCAGTGAGAAAAGCGGAGAGTGTTGTGGGTTTGAATAGGCCGGGAGTGAGTCAAAATTTTGAAGTTCAAAAAAACCCGTACCAAAATGGCAGAGGATGCCACTAACGTTGGTGTTATCATGGGGGGTAGATCGAATGGTGATGATGGTGACGAACCGGCGCGTCGGAGCAACATAAATGGTGGTAGCCGCTTTGGATCCTTCCGCCCCGTGCCCATTTCGGGGCCTGTGCATCTGATCTCCAGTCAGCAGGGAAGTCCAGATTCGTCGGCAGACGAGGAGGCGAAATTGTTGCACAAGCAGAATTTCTTCAAAACACTCCAAGCGGTGGAACGGATCGGTGAAGAGAGGTCTCCAGAAGTTGAGAGCGAAGGAGATATTGCCGACAATGAAAGGGAAAATGGAGACCTAAAAGGACGGGGAGATGGTGGCCTGGGGGTGTCTGTGATCGATATTGCAGACAGCGGCGGGACCCAGCCGTACAAATCATCGCTCAAGGGCATGAAGAAAAATGTGTTCGAAAGTATGGCAAATAGAACATTTCTGTTCGGAGTCGATATCTAAGGTAGCCCTTTTTTACAGAACTCTACGACCGACTGTTGAATGCGTTCGATGTATCCAAGAAGTCCGAACGCCCTTTCGTCGGCCTCATTCTGACGACCCTCGTACTGTTGATAGTTCTGATCGTTCTCATTATCGTCTGGCCTCGCATTCCGGAGTATCTCACCAAGGAGATTTGTGTGGAAACGGAATGTATGGAGGCAAGCAAACAGGTAAGGGTCGCTTTATTGACACATTTCCCAACACAACTATAAATGCTGTTAAATTTGGTTCACTTGATTAATTTTGACCAAATCGTTGAATTTGGCTCTTGTCTGCAATGGACTCAAAGGGCCGTAAACAGAAAACTTTCGTTCGAATGCATCAGAGTTGCCTTACGGTAGAAAGATATTGAGAACGATTAAAGGTTTAGCACGAGAAATTCTATTGATGTAACAGATTTTCACAATATTTTTTGGGCAAATTTTTCTTCACAGGGTTTTTGAAGGTGGCTGCTGCTCACGCAGCTTTTAGAGACCACATTTGAAAACATTTTAATAAATTCTCAGCCATAACAAAGGCTGTTGACTGCTCGTTGGGTAGAGCGATACTGACACATAAATCACACATGACATCTTTTATACTCTCGACTGGTGTTATTTGTATTGAACGCAACCGATTCATAGAGCTGCAGAAGATGACATTTTTTGTGTCTTCTTATATTTCAAAGAGATAATTTTTCACTATAATCTATCTATCTATCTTCTATATATATCATACAAATGAAACACAAATTTCTGCATAATTCAAGAACTAATTAAGCAAACTGAACCATATTTGGCATGTGGAGGTTTTAGGGAGCAATAAACATTTCTAAAGTGGTTCAAGATTCCGCCTACCTTTCTGAAGAGGGGAGGGGGGAGGTCTGCCATAGAAATGAAACATTTTTGTTAGAAATACCAGGAATTCTATAGTAAAAGGTAAATTCAACGGGGTTAATTAGAAGATCAATCAATGAACAGTTCTGCGATTGGACCCATGAACTTGCTCATAGTAAGAAAACGTGGATGTTTGAAGGTATTGATAACAAGACACAAATTTTGGGCGGGACGAAGTTTGCCGGGTCAGCTAGTTTTAAATAAACAGGGTTTTACCTTTTACCAACATTCGTTAATCTTTTTTCCTTTCAATTTGAAACTTGCTTCAAAACTTTTATTTTTTCAATTTCCTCTCATTTTTTAATGTTTTTTGAGTTGTGAGTGATACATGAATTAAATATCTTATTTCATTATTCAAATCAATTTGTATGAACTATATTGAGATATTATTCCCCACCAGCTATTTTAAAATCATGACAAATTAGATAATAGAGTAAAAATGTTCACTTCGTTCTAAAATATACGCTTATTTTTTATTATTTATTTTATGAAATATAATGTCTAGGATCTCAGTTTTTTGATAATTCTATTTCCAGTTTCAATTTTCCGTTTTTCATTTTTTCGCCTTTTTTTCAAGGCTTTTATTTTTTTAGTTTTTAACCCTTTCGCGTACAGAACCGAATCTCACTCGTGGTTTGCATAACATGGAGCACAAGAACGCCCAGCACAGTGGTGAATAAATAATACGGGAAGAGGTTAAGAAGATTCTTCAAATCTGAAAAATAATTTTTTTTAATTTTTCAGTTATTTATTTTCAAATGTTCCATTTATTAAAAAAATCCCTTCCTCCATTTCTTTCATTTTAATTTTTTCATTTTGATTTAATATATTGAATATTGAAATTTTCTTTATCAATTTTTCACTTTCTTCTTCTTCTTGGATGGCACTAACGTTCCAGTGGAACTTTTGCCTCCTCAACGTAGTACTACTTGCGTCATTTTTATCAGTAATACTTGGTTGAGATTTCTATGCCGAATAATACGCCTTGAATGTACTCTGGAGGGGCAAGCTCTAGAATACGCGTGACCACAGTGCAAGCCGGAAGAATTTTGTTTTGACGGAAAATCTCCCGGCCAGGACGGGAATCGTAGCGTGGGTCGCTAACCACTCGGCCACGGCATTTTGCCGTATCACAATTTTTGAATTTTCTATTCTTTTATTTCTGTTTTTTTTTCAATTTTCTATTTCTCAATTTGACATTTTTTCAATTTTTGTCATTTTTTTCCATTCAATTTCTCGTTTTTAAATTTTTTACCATTTTATTTTATCCTTTTTTCCATTTCTCGATTTTTTAGTTCAATCTTCATTCTTAGTTTTTTTTTAATTTGCTCCATTTTTAATTTTTCAATTTTCTTTTCTTAATTTCCCATTTTTTTCAATTTTTAATTTTTCAAATTCCTAATTTTTTTCCGTTTTTCATTTCTCTTTTCAAGGTTTTTATTTTTTTAGTTTTTAACCCTTTCGTGTACAAAATCGAGTCTCACTCGTGGTTCGTGCATAACATAGGGCACTAGAACGCTCAACAGAGTAGTGAAATCACTTGATGTGTGATGAATACGTCACACATCAAGTGATTTCACTGCTCTAATACGGGAAAGGGTTAATTCCTCAATTCCTCAAATTTGAAAAATCCTTTTTTATTATTTTTCAGTTATTTATTTTTTCCTCCATTCCTTTCATTTTAATTTTTTGATTTTGATTTTATATATTAAATATTGAGATTTTCTCAATCAATTTCTCATTTTGTCGTATCCCAATTTTTGAATTTTCTATTCTTTTATTTCTGTTTTTTCAATTTTTTATTTCTCAATTTCAATTTTTTTCTATTTTTATTTTCCAATTTCTCATTTTTCAATTTTTTACCATTACAGCGCGGACTCGATTATATACAGTTTTTGATTTCTTTTCACTGTATATAATCGAGTCAAAAAAAAAATTTTCGGAATTGGGGTTTTGATTCAACCCCTTAAAGTCAGAAAACACCTTTCTCACATGAAACAAATAAATTTATCCGGATTCTTTCAGAACGTGTTGATGATCATATTTGATGAAAAAAACCTTCTACGCATATGTTCGAATTTCAACAATGACAGAATTATAGAACTTTTTTTTTTGTTTCGGACTCTGTTGCCTCAAACTGGCTCTACATTAGAAAGTACGCTACAGAAGACGATTTTGTTGCGTTCATTTGAAAAATGAGAAAATTTAGTACAGGATATAGTAGTGGAACATCTAAATAAGTGGATTTTAATAACATTTTGGAAGTGAAAAACATAAAAGTTAATTATTTTTAATGTGTTATCATTAATTTCATTCTAAAAAATTATATTAAACTAGATTGTTTTTATCAATTAAATTGAAGCTTTCTAACCGTTCTACAATTTGTTCTTTGACACCGAACTTCTATCGTTCTTAATTTGGCTGCAATATCGATATAAACAATTCTTGGTGAAAATTCAATCAAAATCTTCAAAAATCACGATTTTTACCCCACTGTACATGTAATAGCCACTTAAATTACACCTTAACGTTGAAAGGTTACATTTCTTCTTGAAATAAGTGATATTTGAATAAAAAAAAATTCCAAACTGTATATAATCGAGTCCAAAATTGTATATAATAGAATCACATATAATCGAGTCTGTATATAATCGAGTCCGACCTGTATTATTTATTTCTTATATTATTTTCATTTCTTGATTTTCTAATTTTCTCCATTTTTAATTTTTCAATTTTCTTTTCTTAATTTCCCGGTTTTTAAATTTTTAATTTTCCTTTAAAAAAAAAAGTTGAAACAATGAAAGAAATAAAAAAATTGAAAAAAAAGTGTTTAACTTCTTCTAATCGTTCAACTCTTCATTTCTCAAATTTTTATTTTTCAATTTTTCTTTTGTCAAATTTTGGTTTTTTTTTAATTCTCCGCTTCCCATTTTTCTGAATTTTAAATTTTTTCGTGCTCCGATTTTTTTTATTTTCATGCTCTCTTCTCTCTAATTTTCTCCAATTTTTTGCAATTTTTAATTATACAATTTTGTCGTTTTTCAATTTTCCATTTCTTCGTTTTTCAATACAGGGCGAACTTGATTATATACAGTTTCTGATTTCTTTTCACTGTATATAATCGAATCCTGTATATAATGGAGTGAAAAAAAAATTTTTTCATTATTTTTTTTGCATGTATTTTTCGTTCTTTGAATAAAAAAGAATTTCATTTTTGATTCATCCCATTAAAGTCATAAAACACCTTTCTCATAGGAAAAAAATAATTTTATCCACATTCTCTTCGGGAGGTGATAGACAATCATATTTGATGAAAAAAATCTTTCTACGTATATGTTGGAATTTCAACAATGACAAAGTTATAGAACTTTTTTTTTGTTTCGGACTCTGTTGCCTCAAACTGGCTCTACATTAATAAGTACACTACGGAAGACAATTCTGTTGCTTTTATTTGAAAGATGAGAAAATTTGGCACAGGATATAGTAGTGGAACATCTAAACTAGTGGATTTTAATAACATTTTAGAAGTAAAAAACTTAAAAGTTAATAATTTCAAATGTGTTATTAGTAATTTTATCCTAAAAAATTACATTAAACTAGATTGTTTCTATCAATTAAATTGAAGCTCTCCAACTGCTCTACAATTTGTTCTTCGACACTCAACTTCTATCTTTCTTAATTTGGCTGCAATATCGATGTAAACAATTTCTGGGGAAAATTCAAGCAAAATCTTCAATAATCACGATTTTTACCCCACTGTACATGTAATAGCCACTCAAATTTGGGCTTAGAATGAAAGGGGTGTAAGTGATTTAATCGATTTCTCTACATCAACTCTCTCTTTTGGTCATAACTTAGCTGCAAATACATTCCCAGTTGTATTTGACAATGTGGAAGATAGGTCAGAACCTCATATATCGGATTCTATAGCGAACTTAAATTGGAACTTTTTTGCAGTTGAGTTTTAACTAAAGAAAAAGTTGATGGAGAGAAATCGATCAAGTCACTTACACCCCTTGCATTCTAAGGCCCTCATTTCACCTTAACGTCGAAAGGTTACATTTCTTCTCGAAATAAGTCATATTTGAAATATATAAAAAAAATTCCAAACTGTTTATAATCGAGTCCAAAATTGTATATAATCGAATCACGTATAATTCGATTCTGTATATAATCGAGTCCGACCTGTATTTTATTTTTCATTTTCCAATTATTTCTTTTCAAATTTTCATGTTTAATTTCTCTTTCCTCAATTTTTTATTTTTCAATTTTCCAGATATGACTTTTTAAAATTTTCTATTCCTTTATTTTGGATTTTTCTATTTTCTATTCCTCAATTTACCATCTTTTGTCTTTTTCGTTTCAGTTTATTTTTAAAATTCTCGTTTTTCAATTTTTTATCACCATTATTCATTGTTCATATTTTTTTCATTTCTCAATTTCTTATTTTTTTATTTTAATCTTTATTTAAAGTTCTTTCTGATTTCCTTCATTTTTATTTTACCAATTTTATTTCTCAATTTTTCATTTTTTCAATTTCTCATTTCCAATTTTTAATTTTTCAAATTCTTAATTTTCTGTCTCTTTGATAAATGAAAAATGAACATTTGAGAAATGAAAACATTGAAAGAAATAAAAAAGTGACTTTCCATTTCTCAAGTTTTTTTTTCAATTTTTCTTTTCTCAACTTTCTGTTTTCCATATTTTCTCAAATTTTCCATTTATTCGTGCCTTTCATTTGAAGTTAAAAAGAACTTTCTTTTTCTTCGTTTTTAACTTTTTTTTTATCTGTATTATAGTGATTTTCAACTCATTTGGCTGGTTCGTCACTTTTTACTTCCATTTTTTTGGAAGAATGTCGGGAGTGAGAATTGAACTCGTGACCTTTAGCGTGAGAGGCATGGATGTTACCACTACGCCAGATCGCCTCCCATTTTTTTTTTTTTTTGGCAGACTTATCTCACTTCTTAACTAGGCGAACCTAGCCAGAATTTTCACCTGCCCCCGGGCTTCTGAATGCCAAAGGGGGACTAGGCTCTGCGGAATGCACGTATCTGCATGCTCGTGCTGTTTTAGTCCTGACCGAGGAATTGTCGGACAATCGCGCAGGTGCTAAGGATGACCGACTTTTGGATGCCGACCAATTCCTTCTCGATGTTCAACACCTTTAGCGCTTCCAGAAGTGTCTTCGGGATAATTCCAGTTCCAGAGAGAACGACTGGAACAATTCTTGGGACCTCCCTTAGCCCCCACAGTTCCTTGAGCTCCACGGCCAATGGTCGGTACTTGCAGATTTTGCGACCGTGGGTCTCCTCCAGATTCTGGTTCAGTGGAATAGCGACATCGATGATGGTGACTTTGCGGTCGCTCTTGTCGTAAACCATTATATCTGGGCGGTTGTGGTGGATCGAGAGGTCGGTCAGAACAGTGCGATCCCAGTACAGCTTGAAACGGTCATTTTCCAGGACAGGTGCAGGCAGGTACCGGTAGTACGGGACAGCCTCCCATAATGTGCTCTATGTTTTCACCTGGTTGATGGCACATCCGGCAAATGTCATCAACGTCTTGATGCCAGACGTACCGCCTGCAGTTTCTCGTCGGCATTATCCTGTCCTGAATGGCTATCATGTCGGCTTCTACTACTGAAGAGAGTTCACCACGCGTTAGCCACAGATTAGATGCGGCCTTGTCGATGTGTGGCCGGTCCAGTTGATGGGGGTGGGCACCATGCACTGCCTTCTGCTTCCAAGCTGCAATCTTCTCCTCCACTGTCTGCAGATTGCAGTTGAGTTGGTACTCCGCTTGCGCCAAGTGCAGAGCGCTGTATCCTCTGACGGCGGCGCAGACAGCCCGGTATAGCGCGTTTTGGTTGGCGCGTTCTGCGAAGTACTCGCGCAGTTGTCGTACCTGGGCAACACACAATGCAGATATGTTGACTATTCCAAGTCCCCCTTCTTTGCGTGGCAGTGAAACTCTCTCCAGTGCCGATTGAGGATGGTGCATTCCGGCCTCTTTAAATGCTTTCCTCATCCTCCTCTCAAGGTTCTCTAGGTCAGTTTTGCTCCATTTGACTACACCAAAACTGAAGGTCAGCAGGGGAACCGCGAATGTGTTGATCGCGCGTACCTTGTTCCCCGCGTTGAGGAAAGTCCTCAGGACACAGTTCACTCGACTCAAGAACTTGTCTCGCAGCTCCGTCTTGATATCGGAGTGGCGAATCCCGGTGAGCTGTCGGAATCCAAGATATTTATAGGATTCGCCACGAACCATGTCTCTTATAAACTTGCCGTCATAGTCCTCGTAGCCTCCGGATTCGGTAAGTTGTCCTTTCAGCAGGTGGACACAGCGACACTTGTCGAGGCGGAACTCCATACAGATGTCCCTGCTTATGTCTTCGACAACCCGGATAGCTACACCTAGACGCTGACGTGAATCAGCGTAGACCTTGAGATCGTCCATGTAGAAGGTATGGGTCACTTCTTCGTGGGCGCCGTCGCCATACCTTATTTTATAGCCATGACCGTTTCTATTGAGCGTCCTACTGAGGGGGTTCAGTGCCAGACAAAACCAAAGCGGGCTGAAAGAGTCGCCTTGGAATATCCCCCTCTTTATCTGCAGCGTTCTAGACTGCAACACATTTTCCCCATCACTAAGGTGCAGAGACGTGCTCCACTGCCTCATCGCATGCTGCAGGAACCTAACGACGACGGGATCAATTTTGTAGAGCTCCAATACCCGGACGAGAAACGAGTGAGGTATGGAGTCATAAGCCTTCCTGTAATCGATATAGGCCATGCTTAGGTTCCGCTGGTTATAAACCGCCTGGCCGACTATGGCTGCGTCGATGATGGCCTGGTCTTTGCAGCCATGCGTATTTTTCCTGCATCCTTTCTGCTCTTCTGCGATGATGTGATGCTGTTCGCAGTGAGCAGAAACTTTGGCGGTAATTATGCTGCTCAGTATTTTGTACAGACTCGATAGGCACGTTATCGGTCTGTACTTTGATGGGTTCAATGTGTTGCTGTCTTTCGGGAGGAGGAATGTGACGCCACGGGTGGCGAATTCAGGGAGGTTGTGTGGGTCACGTAGCACCTTGTTGAAGCACTCAGCTATCTTTTGATGTGCGACGGTCAGCTTCTTGTGCCAGAAGTTCTGAACACCATCGGGGCCCGGTGCTGCCCAGTTCCTCAGGTACATCTTTCTCTTCAACGATGATAGCTGGCATCTCTCCAATTTCACCACAACTCTCCTCCTCCCGTCTTAACCACATTTGCCCGTCGCGATGTTGTACCGGGGTCTCCCAAATACCAGCCCAGAAGTTCGTCACATCGCTAATATCTGGCAAACCTTCGCGGTAGTCGGGCTTCTCGTCGCTAATGTGGTCGTAGAACGCTTTTTCGTTATCTCTGAACATCCGATTTTGTTCCTGGCGCTTTGCAGAGTCAGAGTAACGTTTCAGCCGTTGAGTTAGGACGCTCAATTGCTGTACCAGTGTGTCGAGTTTTTCCGTCAGCTGGTGAGCTCCCAGCTGGCGAAGTTCAGTAGGCCGCACGATCACAGCAACTTGGCGACATAATTTCGCCGATCTGCTGCCTCTTTTGTACGCCATCAGTCTTCCAATTGCGGCGCGCTTGTTTAGGATCCGTTGCTCCAATCTCCTTCGCCATGGAGGCTCACGCCTTTCACGGAGATGTTGGAGCAGTCCGCCTCTTGGCCTAATACGGTATCCTACCCCGGGAGAGATATAGCGCTCTGACTGGCTCGCACCCCCTCACTTAGCCACTTTCGACACCCGTTCTCGGAGCCAAGACCAGGTGTTATTTTTTTTTTTTTTTTTAACTTTTAATTTTTATATTTTTTTGAATTTTTCAGTTTTTATTTCCTTCTTCAAACTCTCATTTTTATTTTTTCATCATTACTTATTATCTCTTTATCCATTTCCATTTCCATTTCTCAATTTTTGAGTTTTTTTTTAAATTTCTTCAATCTAACATTTCTTAATTTTTCCTTTTTCTATTTGTTGATAACTAAATTTAAAATTTCTTACTTTTTCAATCTCTCAACGACACCCTTCATAACAATAACTTCCATCATTTTATCCAGATACCTTCCACTAGCCATAGTTATCCGACCAGAAATTCTAGCAATTTAAGATTATTAAGAGCACACACACAGTTTGGTCAAAAGAGGATTTTAATCGTTGGTCCAAAAAATTATAACGCATTGCTTACTGAACTGAAACGAATTAGCAATCGCAGCATATTCAAAATCAAACTTAAAAAGTTTCTGAAGGAAAATCTACATGACATCCTTGGTTGAGTAACATTAGTATGATCTACCAGAAACCTTAACTAGTTTACAACATAAATGTAAACGTAAATTTGTAATGGTTCTATATGTCTTATACCAGTGAGTCTCTTAAAAGGATTTTTTTCCCACTGGGACTTCACACCCATTTCAAATAAATGACTTATTCTGTCACACATATATTTTTTAAATTTTTAGTTTCCTTTTCTCAGCTAATTTTTATTAGTTTATTAGCTTTTTTTGTCACATCTTATTTTTTTGCGCTCGAGCTGAGAAAGTTGCGTCCACTACCAGGGGGCTCAGTCGATCTCTTTGGTGTGTGGGATAGCGGAAGGTGAAAAAAACAGCTTTTTTTATTTTTAAACAAAAATGAAAAAAAATAAAACAAAAAAAAAATAAAAATTGAGATATTGGGAAGCCAAAACTTGACAAATCAAAAATTGAGTAAGGGTAAACTAAAGAATAAGAATGAATTCATTTTTATTTGTCTTAATTTTAGATTTTTTTTAGTTTTCCATTGCTCTGCTTTTTACTGGATGCTTATTTGACGGACGACGAAAATATATGTAGATCGATGTTGGCTAACAAAAATTTTCGATCGATTGGATAATTGTTTTCCAAATGAACAGAATGAATAGTTTTCTGTTAAAGCCTTAGTAATGCTTATTAAATGCTGTTACAGTAGCATTACATGAGCCCTACATTCGCATTTTCGCATTACATTAATCTTTTTTGTAAGATTGCACACAAGGTGCCTGAAAATTTATGCGAGCTTTTCAAAGAGAAGTTTTGGAACCCCAAGCAAATCCAAATCAGAAAAAAACAATAGAAATAATTTTTTAGATATTTTTCCTGAAGGTGCAATTAAAAGCCCATTCCCGTTCAGATTCGAACAATAACACGGCTTTTATCCTCTGGTATTTCTAGTACGGCTAGACCAGTTTTTTCGTTCCGAAATGCGACAATACCAAACCGTCACCGCCACCACCGCTGCACACATTCATTTGCCTCATTTCCCGCTTTGCAGCTATGAATAATGCATTAAAATTCTCACCTCGATCTTGGCACTGGCCGAGAGAACTGCAAGATTTTACCCGGCCGATAAGGCGACCTGACAACGACAACCGATAATCGAAAAGATTTGTGACTCCAACCCGGTTTCCTAGCCTCCCTGTATGTCTGTCGCCCTCTGGCGGGCTGTGTGCCGTTTGTGGGTGAAGATGCTCTATTTTTGCGCTTGCTTCCATATTCAACTTTTGTGTTTCACCTAAATGTGTGGCAAAAATCTAGGTAAAGGGTAATTGTTTGATTATTCATGACAAACTCCGACCAGACCAGCGTTTGTCGGCCTCGAAAGCCGGTTGCTGCTGCTGCTGCTGCTGCTGCTGCTGCATTTTCCCCACGGGATCGCTCTGGAAAAATATATACAAGTGTGTAGATGCTTGGATGCTTCGGGGACGCCACAGTCGAATTACGGAAACTCGGTCACATATAGAAGCCCTTCGTCTCTTGCCGCGAGAGATCGGAGAACGAGAATCGAACACTCCCACGGCTGTGCTCAATTAGCTCCAAACCCCTCCCCATCCACCCAATCCGACCGTGTTTTTTTCTGTTTTGGAAAACATGATACACAGGACGACGAAGCGAAAACACAGAGCACAAGCATCATATGAGCTTTCATCGCATTCCTCCGGAATTCGCTTCCATCGCCAACAACCGGTTGGATTTTGGTCCCCTGGGTGCAGTACTGGGAGAACATTGATTCAGTTGGTGCTGTGAGAGTTGGATTATTTTCGATTGGATTATTTTCGAGAGGAACAGGTTAAGAATTTTAATCGGTGTAGTCTGAAATTGAATTATGAATCTTTTTTTTACAATTTTGTGTTTCCCATAACCTGAATTCTTTTTTTTTTTAATTTCTACCATTTTTCAAACTAATCCGTCTAATGTTGCACAAAAAAGTGCTTTCTAATGTTTACTGAAATCCGAAAAAAATCTGTCAAGTTTTTCTTTATTTTTTTTTAATTTTATTTTCTAGTTGAAATTTTGAAAAACCAAAAAAAAAGTCAAGAATGAAATAATGAGAACAAAATTTAAAAATGAAAAACAAATAAAAAATTTAAATCTTACTATAAAAAATCGCTAAAAAAAAGCGCGGTCGTCGTGAATAGTCGTAAACGGTCGTAAATGGTCGTATTCTCAACGTAAACACACGGAGTGAGAGAGTGAGCAGTCAGCTGCTGCGATGTGTTTTTTTTTTGTGTGAGAGAGTGTGTGCGTTTGCATGTGTTATGTGTGTGAGACCGTGCGCGTCTGCGTGTGTTCGTTTGCGTAGAGAGAGTAGAGAGTAGTTTGCGTAGAGAGAGAAGAGAGAAGTTTGCGTAGAGAGAGTAGAGAGTAGTTTGCGTAGAGAGAGTAGAGAGTAGTTTGCGTAGAGAGAGTAGAGAGTAGTTTGCGTAGAGAGAGTAGAGAGTAATTTGCGTAGAGAGAGTAGAGAGTAGTTTGCGTAGAGAGAGTAGAGAGTAGTTTGCGTAAAGAGAGTAGAGAGTAGTTTGCGTAGAGAGAGTAGAGAATAGTTTGCGTAGAGAGAGTAGAGGGTAGAAAGTAGAGTGAGTAGAGAGTAGAAAGTAGAAAGAGTAGAGAGTAGAAAGTAGAGAGAGTAGAGAGTAGAAAGTAGAGAGAGTAGAGAGTAGAAAGTAGAGAGAGTAGAGAGAGTAGAGTAGAGGGGAGAGAGAAAAAAATCTGACGAGCCGTGGAGCTGCCGGCCTAGAATAGCACTTCGGGTCGAGGTCCCCGTCCCTGTCGTAGAAGGCGACTAATCGGGTAACAACGCGAGTAAGGGCGCGGTAAAGCCTATGGAGAATGCACGGGGGAAATACCGTGTACAGGAGCAGCGAGAGGAGTGCCGAGCACATCAGGATCGACACCAGTAAGATCCTGATTACGACATACTGGTATGACATGGAAAACGGATATGACGGATATGGCCTACCCTTCATGCTGGGAACATCGTAGAGGAAATGTGTCGTGACGAGGGCACCTGGAACGCAGTGAACAGTGCGATCGTCCACATCATGTCCGAGCTACAGCGGAAGGGGAGGACCGACCAGCGTGCGGATAACGCCTGACTATAAAAGATGAACCACAGCGAGATCTGAAGCACCGGAGTACCCCACGAGAGCGGCCGTGACGAAGTGCGCGTTATGTTGGAGGGCACTACCTAATCGGCGCTCCGCTGGGAAGAGAAATACTGCGAGGGTGACTGTGACGGGGCGCGCGTTACGTTGGAGGGCGCTTCCTAATCGGTTCACGTCTCGACAGGTGAGAAATCCCGCGAGGGTGGCTGTGACGGGTTGCACGTCAAGTTGGAGGGCAATTCCTAATTGGTACACGTCTCGACGGGTAAGCGGAAGTTGGCGAGAAGGATTGACAAATTGCTGGCAATGCCTCATGGTGGATTGGGTGACGGAGTGCGCGTTATGTTGGAGGGCACTACCTAATCGGCGCTCCGTTGGGAAGCGAAATCCTGCGAGGGTGGCTGTGACGGGGCGCGCGTCAAGTTGGAGGGCGCTTCCTAATCGGTGCACGTCTCGATAGGTAAACGGATACTGTCGCGAAGAACAGAAAAATGCCTGCCTGGCAACGCCTTATCGTGGCCTGGATGGAGGAACACTGCAAACATTTCGAAAGAGCGAGCATCATGGAGGAAGCCATCGACAAACTGGTGCATACCCCACGAGAGTAGCTGTGACGGAGTGCGCGTCATGTTGGAGGGCACTACCTAATCGGCGCTCCGTTGGGAAGAGAAATCCTGCGAGGGTGACTGTGACGGGGCGCGCGTTAGGTTGGAGGGCGCTTCCTAATCGGTGCACGTCTCGACGGGTAAATGGATGCCTGCAAAATGGTCATAAGCGCAGTGGAGAGCAACGAATGGTGAATAAGAATATAGAGAAAAAGGGAAGGATCAACGCTAGTTTGCGTTGAAAACTCGTGAAGTGCATGAGCACAGCCGCCCCCTGAAGTAGTCGCCTAGATGTGGTCCCGGGGGGAATGAGGCTACGAGAGGGCTTGGTGTATGTGGGTGCGATCCCCACTCGACGTCTGGGTTATCCCTTCTCAGATAAGGCTAGAAGAGCGTTCCTCACCCCTATAAAAAAAAGAGAGGGGAGAGAGAAGATAGTAGAGATATTAGAGAGTAGAGAGGAGAGAGTAGAGATATTAGAGAGTAGAGGAAGAGAGTAGAGAGCAGAGAGTGGAGTGTAGAGAGATTAAAATGAAGAGCAAGGAGTAGAGAGAAGAGAGACCAAAGTTTAGAGTAGATAGTAGGAAATGAAGAGTAGAGAGTTGAAAGTTAAAGTCAAAATTGAAAGAGCAAAAATTGATCGCAGAGAAAGAGTAGAAGTTTGAGACAGAGACATTTAAACTCAAAAAGAAACATTGAATAAAAAAAGAGAAAAAGAAAGTTACGTGTCTGTTCGAGTGCAACAGCAAAGCTATTCCAATGACTTTGCGGTACACTTATTAAAACATAGTATTGGGCCGCTAGTGAAGAAATTAAAACAATCCAAAACATAAAAATGAAAAATCGAAAAATAGAAAATTAAAAATTCAAAAATGAATTAAAAAATGTAAAATCTAAAATAAGAAAAATTCAATAAATTAAATAATAAATTTCTTATTATTTGATATAAAATATGGGATATTGGAAAAATGGAAAATTGAAAAACGATAATTAGAGAAATAGAAACTTGAAAAAAGAGAAATCGGAAAATTGAAACAACGAAAAGCTAAATAATACAAAATTCAAAAAATTTAAATCGAAAAATTATTCAAAAACGGAAATTTGAAAAATATAAATGACTTGTCTTGGTATAATAAAAGACAAATTTTTAGAAACAGATCAAAAAATTAGTTGTGGTGCGAATATCGCCCCGACATTGTTTATTTAGGATTCAGCCGTGTAAGAGTAGATCGGCATACGTGACGAGACGTGTTTATACTCAATCCGTCTCTCCTTTTCTTATCTGTTATGCGTAGGCAGATAAGCATACGTAGATGAGTAGGTATAGAAATAAGAAAGGTTAGTAATAAGGAAGAAAGAATGTTAGAAATAAAAGATGGCTGGCAAGTTATGATTCAGTTTTGTTTTGAATTGTTTTGTTTAGATAATATTCGAAATTTTTGATTTTTCAACAATGCGAAATTTAAGATTTTAAAGAACTTTGAACATTTTAATTTGATATTTTCCAAATCAAAAATAAGTATTGTGAAATTTAATATTTTCAATTTAGGGTTTAAAATATTTGAAAAGTTTTGAGTTGTAAGCATTTTTAATATTAAATTCAATTTCCGAGTAAGATTTTTTAACAGTGTATTTGAAATGACATTTTTCCTAAATAGTTAGTTGATTTTCCAACAACTTTCTTCTACATAATTTTTTTATCAGACATCTGGATTTTGAGTTACCTTTTTTTTGTCAGTGATTCTGGATGCGTCCTTATCAGTCGTAATTTAATTTGATCATCTGTTAATAAAAATTGTGAATTTGGGTAACTGCTACCTTCAAAAATCTAAATCTATTTTTTTTAACTTGTATTTGAGTATGTTTTGACACAAGAAGCATATCAAGTTGTGAATTTTCGAAGACTAATTAAATAATAAGAAGTAGTCAGTAATGATATCATAGCTATTATTCGTCTGAGATTGTTCGACTATACAACAACATCGTAACACATTTAGAAACAATTTGTAAAACAATTTCCTCCCATCTTTCAACATCCTCTGTTTCGATGGCCGACCGGTGATATATGTGAGTGAGTGTGCTGTGTGAGTGTGAGTGAGTGTGCTCCGAAAACAAATTAAAATTAAAACATCTCATAATTTCCGCTTTCCGTGGCCCACCCGCCACCGCTCTCCAGTTCCAGCATCTCGAAGCGCCACCGAAGATAGCGAACGAAATAAATAGAAACCCAGATAGCAGCGAGACCACCTTCAAACCCGCTGGGAGATTTACAGCGGCACCACCATCTCCAATCAGCCGAAGCTGCAGCTGAGTTTGCTCAACCCGCTGCTCAACACACACGGGGGAATGCATTTATTTTCATTCTAAATTCAAGACTCAAGTGGATTTCCTTCCCCGCTCGCCTCGTCCAGAGGACGAGAGGATGGAAAATCTCGAAGAAAATTCCTAATCGACCTGCTGGACGGCCGCCGTCGGATATGTCGATAATTCCCATTCATCATAACCGAATCGGCTTACGCGAAGGCGGCGGCGGGAAATCCGGTTGTCTCCTCCGGGCGAGGATTTTGTATTTGCCGGCGGCTTCGATCGAGAAAGTGCGCTCAATTTTTAATGATAATTGTGGGGAAAAGCTATTTTTGGATGCTACGTGTGTGTGATACAATGCTGCGGCAGCTCCCGGCAGCATCGATTATCACACACGGCCATCGGCGGCGATTGGATTTGGATTGTGTGTCAAAAATAGCCTTGGGTCGGGTCGTAGTGCATATTTATCGAAAGCGTTACGTGTTGTGATGTCTCTTTGGGTTGGTCGTTTGTCCTCCTCCTTCTCTCCTCCATCGCTTGTGAACGGCTTACGGTGGGATTTTGGGGAGCTGATTTATGCCAGACTCTCTGCGGTGGATTATCATTTATTACAGGTGATTTTTGAATCGGAAAAATACCTTAAAAATGATAAAAAATAGAATCGGAAATAAACAAAACTAAACTCATGGAAGTAGTATTCACGTCTGAAGCTCTGAAGCTTGAAATTTTTCCGGTCATTTCGAACGTTTGAGTTTTCATTTTTTTTCGTTCATTGACCTTTGATTCTTTAGTTATTTTTTTAATGATCTTCAGATTTTATTCTAGATAGTACTTTTTTCATTTTAAAAATTACGTTTTGCAAGTTTTGGTTTCAAATTTTCAATTGTTAAAATTTTTTAAAAAATGTTTACTTATCTATAATTATTTTCATTTATTGATTCTGTTTCAGTTTCTACCATTAATGTATATTTTCATTCCATTCGAGTCGGTATTTCTGGTTCTAAAATTTTGATTCTGAATAGTCAGTTTTAATTTTTCTTTCAAATTATGAAATAGTTTATGATCAACTAATTTTAGATTTTTCTTATCCTTCTATTTTGAATTCTTGATCCTCCATTCTAGTTTCTTTTATTGTCGATTTTTGATTAATCAAATGACAAAACTAAAAAGGAAGATCGAAAATTCGAAATTTTAAGGAAAAATTTAAAAAAAAATTTTTCGAAAAATATTTCGAATTTTCCATTGTGAACTCAGAATTTAATATTTGAGTTGACTTATAAACTTTGGAAATAGCAGTATCGAGAATCAGAACGTGAAATTTTAAATAAACATTAAATAACTAAAATTTGCAATTTCAAATTGAAAACTCTAACTAAATCTTATGTAACGCCCGAGCGGTCTGGGGCACTTTTCTTTTATGTTCTATCGAGAGAAACAACTGTTCTTCACGATGTTCAACTATCAACTGATTTATTTTTTCTCTCTAATCCTCGATCCCTCTGTGAGGATGTACAGAACTCTAAAAACGTTAGAACTAACTTACTGGCTACCTGCTATGTGTAGGGAATTTTCAACTTGCACAGTATGGAAAATTCCATCGTTCCTGTTGGAAAATCCTTGGTTGGATTCTCCCCTATCTTCAGTAGGAATCTTTCTTATTGTAAATACTTATTCATATTGAAATTATCTGAGATGTTCTATTCGTGGAAGAGGGTCACTGCACTTATTAAACGAAAATAATAAGTAAAATATAAATGTAAATATCAAAATATATAATTGAATCAATTGTTAGTAGAATCAGAAATAGAAAACAAAAAAAATCAATGGTTAAAATTTTGAAAAGCATTGAAAATTCTAAAACAAAAAGAAACAAATTATCTAAAATAAAAAGACGAAATGTCGCTGAGAATAATATGAAAAATTTGAAGTAAAAAAAGGTGACCTGTAATTTATTATAATAACCGAGCGATTTTTTGAGCTTCAGAGTTTCATAAACGGGCTTCAAAAATATATTTTAAATTATTAAAATTTGAATTGATGTACAATCCATTGGAAAGGGATTTCTGAATTTAATTTGAAGACCAAAAGATAAAAATAAAAACCAGAATAAATTGTTTAAATTTGTTTTGTCAATTAAAAAACAACTGCAATCATGATCCACACTATCGAATCGAAAATTTAATTTTTACAATCTAAATATGGAATACTTGAAACAACATATTTGAAATTCAGAAATTCAAATTTGATGTCTAAAAACTACAACCTGAAACACAGTTTCTACAATCGAAAATCATTAAAATATTCTTAAAAAAGGAAAGAAAAAATAGAAAACTGATATTCGGAACAACTTCAAATATGAGCTTAAGATTAAAAACAAAAAATGATTTCAACCCAAAAATCTTTTTTTGAATTTTTTAAATCTGTTTATTTTATTTTATTCAATACAAGAAATCTGAAAAATTTGTTTGAGAAAATCGAAAATCATTAATTGAACTTCGAAAAGCGAAATTCACGACAATCATGTTATTTACTTCTTAAATTAAAAATCGATAGAAAATAGAAAACCGATATTTTGAAACCGAACATTGATTGAACATCGAAAATAACAAACAAATAAAAAAATATCAAAAATCAAAGCATGGAATTTTAAATCAATAATCGAAATTGAAAACTGTAAATCTAAAATCTATTGTCTTATTCAGGAACCGAGAATTGGCAAATGAGACATGAAAAATACCACAGAAAAATGTTTGGTATCCCGAATATGATTTTTCAAATTATAATTATCAGATTTTGATTTTCGTACTCTCGATTTTCCACATTGGTATTTACAATTTGATTTTCCCCAATATGTTTGTTATATTCTGGATATTTGATTGTTTATTTGTATTCCGGATCCAAGTTTGCATTATTATTATGTAACCATTGCAGATTTTAAATGCACAAAAAAAAAAACAAAAATTCTTAATTCATCGATTTTTTTGAACTTTTCATTTTTAAACAAACATATTTTTTATACAATTTTGGTTTTGCCGAACATTGGACGAAAGTTTTTATATAGATTTTTTATCTTTGAATTTTAATTTTACTTCGATATGAAAGTTTGAGTGTTTAGATTGTGAATTATAGAACTATGAAAAATTTTCGGTAATTTAGAAATTTTTAATTTTTGATTCTAATTTAAACAGTAAATAGAAGAAGCAGAAATAGAATAAATTAAATCAAATAAATACATACCAATGATTGCAAATTTGATAGAAGAAAAATATAAATCAAACTTTGGAAACAAAAATAAGAACCGAATATCATCTAAATTCTATTCGTCTCATATTTTCATATTTCGATTCAATCAAATCTTGACTGAACCCTTTAAACTACAACGTCGAAACACATTCGTGATAATTAGACTGTGTGATGTATCTAAGGTGCAATTTCATGCCAAATCAGCTAAACGATACTCTCCCATTTTTTTTTTTGAAATTTTGCACATATGGTGGCAATTACCCAAAATCTCAATTTTCATTATCATATGACCAATTTTATTTAGGACTGATTTTCCATAAGGTATGTAGAAAAACTCGAAATCAAGATGGCTGATTAGAATATACGGCAAAGTTGTTAGAAAATCATTGAACTATTTAGAACAAAAATATTTTAGATACTCTGTTAGAAATACAGGGTGGACTCGATTATATACAGTTTCGGATTTATTTTCACTATATATAATCTAATCCTGTATATAATCGAATCAATAAATTTTTTTTCAATCGCTTTTTATGCATATATTTCTCGTTTTTCGAATATAAATGATGAATTTAATTGATTCATCCACTTAAAGTCGTAAAATACCTTTCTCATATAAAAAGTCACAGGAGGGTTGTGTCTAAAACACGACCGTATAGTTGACGTAGGATTCCGTTAGGTTATCTGCTGCATGCTGATTTTTGATATGTTTGAAGAATTACATTGTTAAACTCTTCGATAATGATTTGGGTCCGTTTTATCTGGTTGTTAGGTATTGTTTGTTCACTCCACCAGTGTCCATAACCGAGTGATAATGCTAGAAAGATGGTGATTATTCATTAGATGGTGCGTATCACGTACTAAAGCCGCCCTCTGTGGTCCTGGACGAGATGGCTCCTATGTTATGTATAGATGGAATTAAGAAAAAAAGCTCATCAATGTAATATAAGATAATTATCATTATCGAACACAAGTTTTCTCACCAGAAATGAAGTGTTACTTTAGTATAGATAAAGTATATTTGAAATGGAAGAGGTAATTTCATTTATATATTTTTTTTATTTTCTGAGTGTTTATACAACCCATTTCCTTTTCGCTTTTAACCCAACGGAAAACGATGCTACTTGCCTCAATGCAAATTTCAATTAGGCTAACAGCACCCAATACGATGTGTAGAGCATATGTGAAATCACTTTTTCGAATATTCCTTCATTTTTCCAATTTTGCTCGTCGCATGAACTTTCCTTGGGAGAAAAAAGACGGGTGGGTAATGTCGAGGACATAACCGGAGTGACGTAGGACTATACAAAGGGGACAGCTTTTGCTAGATATATATTTTAAATATATTGTTTTATTTTCTTCTCCTACGTGAATACCTAACTATCTATCTGAAAAATTGATTAGTTTTTGTTTACTCTTTATGAACATGTTGGGGGTTCTGAAAGGAACCTTTGGTGTTGTGTTTTTGCGTTTTTTCTACAAACTTGATTTTTGATTTTTTTCTGAAGGCTTTGTACTTATGAAATGTTCAACTCCGGGCATCTTTCGGCGTATGCACATATCGTACAATCAAAATGATGGCAGTGATAGGGAATGCATAGGTGGTCATCAGCTCATTATCATATATTTCACTATTGAGCACATTACCGTACCTTAAACTGTGGTTTCGGAGACGAATGAATTGTAAGATTCCTAGTATCCGCAAACAAAGTAAATAAAAATGAAAAAGAACTGAGGTTTTGGAGACGAACTCTACGATCTGTTGAGAAATAAACGAGCTATAAGCGTTCTGAAAAACCAACAGCAAATACAGCGACGGATGACCTTCGGATTAAAGTCCTTTAAAATAAGAACAGAGCAGCAGGAAATACATAGCTCATCGTGTTGCTCCTTAGTTATTTCTCTATGCAATGCAGATGTAACGTCAGTCAATCAATCAACAATCAGTTATCAACCGAAGAAAGCAGTTCTTGCTACCGAGAAAATTCGTTAATGCGATCCTGTATACAACGTGTTGTAATTTGAAGCCACTTTTAATTCGGAAACCATGTATGGGTTTGTGAAAACTGAATGATCAATTTAAAAGACCCCAATAAATTCAAGAACAAGCATAAACAAAATAAATCAGTTTATATTATATGTCATATTATGTCACTTTAGAATGCATTGGTATTGTGACAAACTTTTAATAACTCTTCTTTGAAAGGTTTAATGGCCCTGAAAAGCGCCGTGTTTTACGATGGCTTGTTTTGCCACCAAAGCAGTCTGTATAAACAAACTTTTTCCATCTTCTACCTGCTGCCGTTTTGTGATTGCGTTTGCCACTCGCTGAAACTAGTTGTTGTCACCGAACCGAATGTGCTCTGTTCTGTAGGCGGGTTTTCTTATTGTCGTGAGCAGCTTTGCAAGCCAACTCGAGCACTCCGGCGGCTGAAATTCTATAACCGCTATTAGGTATACTGGTGCTCCGGCACCAATCCGTTGATGCGATGTGATGTGAAACGATGCCATACAACCACACTGATTCACGGTTTGAAAGAGAATGATATATTTTTCAGCGAATCCGCGCGTGTTGTACTCTAGCGGTACACGCTCACAGGATAGAGACAAATTGGCAGACTCAACCAAAGGGGCGAGCACTCAGTGTCGCATTGGAAGCGATTTTAACCTGTAATTGAACATTTGCGATGACAGTGGTACAGTGTCGACTTTCAATGTGGGGTCATAATTTGGACCCCGAACTCTGTGTTTACAAAAATGTCCAAATAAATATGTCGCATTACAGGTCCGTCCAATTAGCTAAATGTCGACTGTACTTTCAATCTAGAAATAATTTAAGAATTGGTCAAGACAACTGTCTGTTGTCTTGATGTCCACCGAACCGAATGTGTTTTGTTCTGAATGCGGGTTTTCTTATCGTCGCGAGCAGCTTTGCCAGCCAACTCGATCACTTCGGCGGCCAAAACTATATAACGGCGGCTAGGTGGACTGGTGCACTGGTACTAACGCGCCTAGCTACCCTTGCGGAACAATTGGCGAATATACCTACGGGGAACTGCGAACAACACGGTTCGAGCAGGATTTTGCCTTTCCCTTCAGTTTTCCTCCTTTGTCATGTCCAGACATGGCTGCTTGCGTTGGTTTGCTGATATGATGTGATGCGAAACGATGTGGTGTACGGTTTGGATGAGAATGATCGTTACGGCAGCGGAGCGGGGATTTTAAACTGACTGGCTGACTCGAGAATTACGCATGTGTGAGACTGCAACCAATGATTCGTTCATTTTTTTCTTTTTCCTTTCCAATCGTGCTTCATTGTATTTCGCTGCTGCTCTGGTTGCCCGTTTTGGTCGGTACGATTTGAGGAGCACAAAATGGACCAATCAAAAATGGGCACATAGTTCATTTTGACAATGCTTGATATTTCACAATTATTCAATTATTTATCTCAAGAAAAATGAAATGTTATTCGTTATGATAGATGCGTAGATATATTTCCTATCAATTGATGCAAAAAACTTTGCGATTTCTATTGAGAAATGCTCGAGTTATAAGCGTTGCAAATCTTGCATTTTTTCCTACTTGTTCAGTGCCTAGATTTTCATTTCACCCCCTATATCTTCCGGTTAGACGTAGTCCTACGTCAAAAAATCGTTTCATATTTCAAGTCATTTTAACACAAAGCTACCATATACAATTTTACTCTTACAGTTGTGCTAAAAATTTTATAATACCGATTAGGTCATTGATATGAAATTTCACGAAGCAACCAACATAAAAATTCCAAATTTAAATTTCATTTAATTTTATCAAGCATAAGTTCTATTCAGTTCATTGAAACATCATTCTTCAATCAACCCATCGAAAGATTCTTATTGGAACGAAAATAACAAAATAAAAACACTCGTTCATCGCTCCCAACTTATTCGCCAGCACGTATGCAATCAGCAATGCCCACACTAGTTGCAATGAGCACTATCCATTTGTGCGCGTCGTTAGTTAAACTATCGGCCACGAGGGTATTTACGTGCTGATTACCCTCAGACACCTTGGATTTGAAATCTCTGTTAGGGAATACATGTGAGTGGGAAAAAGCTCCCCCTACTTTCATGTGTTTGCAATTCCGATTTCCCCCAGGCAGCTTGGTTTTGATGTCTCTGTTAGGGACTCGCCGCATGTGTCGTAGATTTCGACCAATCAGAAGTAGGTATTTCCGTTAAGATAAGGGTTGAGATTTTTCAATTGTTCGATAGTTAGTTTCATGACATATACTATTTTCTTCAATGTAAAAAATTGTTATGGAGTGCCGAAATTGATTGACGCAAAAATCTCATTAATCCATCATGAAATGACTGAGCAATAAGCATTTGAAATTGGACAATTTTCACGGTGCGCTCGATTTTCGATTTTCAATTTGTACCCCAATATGTTCCCGAAAGACGTAATCCTACGTCAAAAATCCGAATTCATTCGAGAAGTCATAGAGGATCAAAAAAGTTATACAACTTTTTATTTGTTTCGAACTCTGTTGACTCAAACTGGCTCTACATTAAAAAGTTCGCTACAGAAAATGATTCTGTTGCTTCCATTAGAAAAATGAGAAAATTTAGTACAGGATATAGTATTGAAAAATCTCAATTAGTGGATTTGAATGACATTTTGGAAGTGAATAACTTCAAAATTAGTAATTTTCTATGTGTTATTATTAACTTTATCCTGAAAATTCATATTTAATTTGATTGTTTCTATCAATTAAATTAAAGCTCTCTAATCGCTTTACAATTTGTTCTTTGACAACCAACATCTATCTATCTTAATTTGGCTGCAATTCCTGGAGAAAATTCAAGCAAAATCTATAAAAATCACGATTTTGACCCCACTGTATATGTAAAAGACAATTAAATTTCACCTTAACGTTGAAAGGTAATTTTTTTTCGTAAAATAATTTATATTTGAAGTATAAAAAAATATTTTTTTCAAACTGTATGTAATCGAGTCCAAAATTGTATATAATCGAGTCCGACTTGTTTTACTATAAAATTTGATTTGATGCTAAAAAAATTTGTAATCTTTGATATCGAATTCAATAGCAATTTCGAATTGAATTTTCAAAATTTCTTTTTAGAATCTTTATAAATTTGAATTAAAAAATTAAAAAATTAGAAGTCCAAAATTTTAATTTTTTATTCAAAATTTAAAAAAAAACGAATTTTGAAAATTTATAAAAAAAAACTTTTTATGACTTTGAAACCAAATATCTTGAAAATAAACATCACTATTATTTTCAAGATATTTGGTTTCAAAGTCATGAAAATTATTTTTTTCCTAAATTTTCGAAATTCGTTTTTTTTAAATTTTGAATAAAAAATTAAAATTTTGGACTTCTAATTTTTCGTCAAATAAATTTCCCCCGACTTGCACTGTGGTTACGCGTATTCTCGAGCTTGCCACTACAGAATGCATTCAAGGCGTGTTATTCGGCATATAAATCTCAACTAATTACAAAAAAAAATACGCAAGTAATACTAAGTGGAGACGGCGAAGTTCCTCTAAGTACGTTAGTGCCATTTAAGAAGAAGTAGAAGAAGATTCGATTATATAGAGTGAAACGAAATTCGAAACTGTCTAAAATCGAATTCGCCCTGTATTTTTTGCTTTTCAAATAGAAATAGGAGAATTCAAAATCGAGAATACAAATAAAAATACAATAAATACTCGGCTCCCGTGGCCGAGTGGTTAGCGTCAAACCTAACATGCCGGGGGTTCGGGTTCGATTCCCGTTCTGGTCGGGGAAATTTTTCTTTCAAGAAATTTCCTCTGACTTGCACTGTGGTCACGCGTATTCTAGAGCTTGCCACTCAGAATGCATTGCAAGGCGTGTCATTTGGCATAGAAATCTCAACTAAGTACTAATGAAAATGACGCAAGTAATACTACGTTGAGACGGCGGAGTTCCTCTAGGAACGCTAGTGCCATATAAGAAGAAGAAGAAGAAAGAAATACAAAAAAAAATACAGGTACAAAAAATACAAATGCAGTAATAAATAATAAACATAAAGCAGAAATTAAACAAACAAAATATTTCAAATGTTCAAACCGCTTTCTAAAAACATCTACAAAAATGGACAATATATGAGAATCGAAAATCATCTTTTTTATTTTTTGTTTTATCCCATTTATTTTATTTCAGGCTCATTAGCATTTTAGCTGTAACAGAGCCGAATTTTAATCGTGTACATGTCACATGGTTATCATATCTATAATTATAGCACATTACATTACCTAGTTGCCATTCGCCAGTATTCCTTCTATACCATTGCATATGGTACATTTACACAGTAGCCATTTAGGCGTAAGAGTATTCTGTATTGTATTTTTCTTCCATTATCCAGTTAGACCACCGGACAGCCGAGAACGTTGATTGATCATTGTTGAGCTATTTATAGAACAGCAGCCCGATGTGTCTTGCAGAGCAGAGCAGTTGTATGGATGAATCGATCTAATTTCGACCGTGGATCGATCTCCATCGCTGATGATTGTTGCGTGGACGTAGCTATTCTGTAACAACACAAAGATGGTCAATGAGGGTCTTACTAAGCGAACGCGCAACCAATGTGGCTACGGAGACCCCCGAAAATCATCTTAATTCAATTCAAATTTCATCCTTCTTCAAACTTTTAATTTAAAGTTTCCCAATTTTTAATTTTCAAATTTCTATTTTTTTCCTTTATTGTTTATGCTAGAGCAAAAAAAAAATCCTGATCCTATTTTTAAATTTCCGTTAAGAAAAAATATTTTAAAATGATTTCTAAACAACAATGAAATCGATATTGGATGATTGTGGCGCTTCTTATGTGTATATTAGGAGACTAACAGACGCGTGAGTAACGTATAACTTTGCTCCAATTCCTGGTTAACCAGCTCTCGGTCTAGGAAGTGCAAGATGGGATCATGGTGAAGGCATTTTAGCTCGTGAGAGCTATCGAACGATACCACCAACAATATTCCATGACCTCGCTGGTGGGCATGCAGAGATTTTCACTTCATATTGCCTTCGCCACCATTATCCGGTCAGGTTCCTCCCACTGATGGACATTATGCGACAATGTGATATCATTAACCATTTTCTTTGCACTCTTTAACACGAAATGAGATTTTTACATCGCGCTCAGCGATAAAATCCGTTATAAAAATCGATAATTGAATCATGAAAAATAATCTCATCTCAGATATTACCTTCGAGCAACAACTATTCTCGATCGCGATTTGCGTTTACTGTCGCACCCAATTCGTTCGCTCAAAATTGTTACATTCCCAAATGTTCGTGTAATGAAAATAAACTTTTCTCGCCGGCTGGAAAAGCGATTACACCCTTCCCCGTGCTCCTCACCACGGTGGCGACGGGTGACGGCTTGCGCCACTTCAAAACCGCACACAATTGAACCCCGCAAACAAACCATCATCATCATCTTCATCGCAGCTCTTGGGAGAGGAGGGAGGGCGGCGAGAAGAAAAGAATAACAACCATTAACCATTTTATATTTCCCAAAAGAATCTCGAGCGTCCGTCGCGCCCGGGGGGCGAAAATTGTGGTGTTGGTGGTTTCTCAACTTTTATTTTCATCTTCCGCCTAGCAAAACAATATTAATCTACTGGAAAACGAGCTTGGGTTGAGCCGGCCGCCCCCTCTGACTGTTGAATTCCGACGTTGTGTTTTATTTTGGTAGGAAGCATCCATTAACAGATGTTCTTTTTTCCGGAGTTTTATTATGGTCGTTTTTTTTCTATGAGTAATACCGCGAAAGGTGGAATTTCGGAAAGTGTTATTTGTTGACCGAATGAGACATTTTTCCGAATAGTTCGTTTGCCATTAGCTTAGAAAAAATGCAACAAATGATAATACTAAATTTTGCAATTCTATTGAAGTTGGAAACAGATTCTCGCCTAAATCCAGCCTCATCAGTGTTGGAGTCACATCATCAGTACATTCCTCTTGACGAACTGTTTGATATTCTTTTTCCATATCTACGTGACATTCAGCAAGGCTATGACATTCGAGTCCTGAAGTTTAGAATAATGAATCTTCCCGTTGGGAGCGAAAAGAAAACTAGTTAAATATTTAGAGCACAACTGTATACTCCTCTCATCAGGAGGCTGTGTCGCGAAGCTCTGTTGTCTTGCTTGCGAGGGAAGTTTTCCTTCAATTGTGTTACCATTGTTTTCGAGCATACCTTAGCGGTGGGTGGCGGATCATCCCTCCCATCCATCCGGAAGACGGGGTTAGGAAAGATAACAATCAAAGTTCGTCAGCATACACTTGTCCTCGGAAGAAAGTCAAGTGCAGAGACTAACAAATAGATAGAGATGATGATGGTGATGCAAAGGGGTTGTTGGTACTTTTGCATCTTTGAATTTTTAATTCCGTTTGACTTGAAGCAAGGTGAGTGGTTCCATGTGTTGTGAAATTGGAAACGTCTAGCCTTAATGTGACAATTTTTCTGTGTGAAGGAGTTCATCAATCATGGAACCTGAAACAGAGAAAATCTTGAATCTAAAATTTTTGAATATGATATCTGGAATTCTACTTCTATGGTTCATTATTAGAGTTCAAGTTTAAGTTAATAATTTGGACAGTAAAAAAATTGTTTGGAATTTTAAAATTGTGAATACTATCTGCATACTGGCTGTCTAAATTTATTTTTATGAATACAATATCAAAAATCGAAAATTGTATACCTAAATTTTGAAAACGTAAACAAAACATAAATAAAATACTTTCGAAATTTGATATATAATTCAAAGTCTGAAAATTGAACCTTTGATATTTTTAATCATCTGCGATCAAACAACAAAATTTCAGAATCGTAAATGATGTACTTTTCCATTGATAAAAATTAAGAATTAAAAGCTGGAATCTTATTACCAAAAAAATAAAAGACAAATTCAAAAAACAAAAACATAGTTTCTTGGATTTAAAATTTTCAAAATGAAATCTGCAATATAATATCTTTAGTACAGAATCCTGAATCTTAAATTTAGAACGAATTTTTGAGTTCTGAGAATTACAATAAAAAGTAATTTTGAAATTGAACTTCGAATGAATTGTGAAACGTGATATAAAAAAAATGGAAGTTTCAAATTAATTTTAGATAATTCATAATTTTTAAAAACAAAAATTGAAGACCTCTGTTTCGGAAGCGAAACCAAACCATAAAAAAGACGGGTGGGTAATGTCGGGGACATAACCGGAGTGACGTAGGACTATACAAAGGGGACAGCTTTTGTTAAATATATATTTTAAATATATTCTTTATTTTCTTCTCCTACGTGAATACCTACCTATCTACCTGAAAATGGATTAGTTTACTGTTTACTCTTTATGAATATGTTGATGGTTCTGAAAAGAACCTTTGGTGTTGTGTTTTTGTTATCACTCGATATTCCCATCTTGCTCGGTTAAACCTTCCTGTTTAGCTATTGCGTTTGCCACTCGCCACAGCTCCAGCTTGTGACATGTTGTTCAGTAAATTACATTTAATGCGACGTGCCGGAGGAACACTTTGCCACTCACTGAAACTAATTGTTGCCTTGATGAGCGCCGAACCGAAGCTGCTCTGTTCTTGATGCGGGTTTTCTGATTGTCGTGAGTAGCTTTGCAAGCCAACTCGAGCACTCCGACGGCCGCAACTCTATAACCGCTGTTAGGTATACTGGTGCTCCGGCACCAATCCGTTCGGCCTAGTTACCCTTGCGGAGCAATCAGTGAATGCGACCAACAGGGAACTGGAGACCTGCACGGTTCGAGTGAGACTTTGCCTTTCCCTTAACTTGTCCTCCTTTGTTACGTCCACGATGCCGATGCCGTACAACCACACGGGTTTACGGTTTGAAAGAAAATAAGATATTTTTTTGGGGTCCGCGTGTTTTATACTCTAGCGGTACACACTCACAGGATAGAGACAAATCGGCAGACTCAGCTTTCACAGTTGGCCACAGCTTTCACAGCTGGAAAATTTCTTCCCATCCAGCTTTGTGACATGTTGTACAGTAAATTACATTCAATGCGACGTGCCGAAGCGCCACTCAGTGTCGCATTGGAGGCGATTTTAACCTGTAATTGAACATTTGCGATGACAGTGGTACAGTGTCGACTTTCAATGTGGGGTCATAATTTAGATCTCTATGTTTACAAAAATGTCCAACTAAATAAGTCGCATTACATGTCCGTCCAATTAGCTAAATGTCGAACTAATTGTAAATTACTGTACTTTCAATCTGGAAACAATTTAAGAATTGGTGAAAATTGAATAATCAGGAAAGTCCCCAACTATCAATAAGCTCAGAACAACTGCCAATTTCACATACTCATCAGATCCTGGCAAACAAATTATGAAAAAATCAATTTGTGTTTTATTATTATTTTGAATAATGTTTTAGAAAGCATTGAACTGTATTTCCTAAATTCTTTTTTGGAAGGTTTAATGGCCCTGAAAAGCGCCTTGTTTTATGGAATGGTTCCAATTTAGAAAACTTAGTACTCGTGGTTTTGAAAAAAACCATTTCGAACGCCCTCGATGCCGCCTTGTTCTGGATTCGCCACCAAAGCAGTTTGTATAAAGAACAAACTTTTTTCTTCTGCTACCTGATACCTTTTGTGATTGCGTTTGCCACTCGCCACTCGCTGCAACTGCCTGTTGTTGTCTTGATGTGTTCTGTTCTGAATGCGGTTTTTCTTATCGTCGCGAGCAGCTTTACCAGCCAACTCGATCACTTCGGCGGCCGAAACTATATAACGCTGGCTAGGAGGACTGGTGCACTGGTACTAACGCGCTCGGCCTAGCTACCCTTGCGGGGAACTCCAGATCAACACGGTTCGAGCCGAATTTTGCCTTTCCCTTCACTTTTCCTCCTTTACCATGTCCAGACATGGCTGCTTGGGTTGGTTTGTTGATGTGTTGTGATGCGAACCGATGTGGTGTACGGTTTAAATGAGAATGATCGTTACGGCAGCGGAGCGGGGATTTTTAAGCTGACTGGCTGGCTCGAGAATTACGCATGTGTGAGACTGCGACCAATGTTTCGTTCATTTTTTCTTTTTCCTTTCCAATCGTGCTTCATTCTATTTCGCTGCTGCTCTGGTTGCCCGTTTTGGTCGGTACGATTTGAGGAGCACAAAATGGACCAATCAAAAATGGGCACATAGTGCATTTTAACAATGCTTGATATTTCACAATTATTCAATTATTTATCTCAAGAAAAATGAAATGTTATTCGTTATGATAGATGCGTAGATATATTTCCTATCAATTGATGCAAAAACCTTTGCGATCTATTGAGAAATGCTCGAGTTATAAGCGTTCCAAATCTTGCATTTTTTCCTACTTGTTCAGTGCCTAGATTTCCATTTCACCCCCTATATCTTCCGGTTAGACGTAGTCCTACGTCAAAAAAAATTAAATCTGAAATCCAAAATCCTTAACCTGAGTTTTACTGTTCAAAATCTAAATTTTACAGATTATAATAAAAAAAAAACAGGCACGAAGAAAAAATTGAATATCGTATTTTAAAATTTAAAACTGCAGGTATCTAAAATTAAAAGTATAAATTGTAAATCGGAAAATGAATGTCAAGAATCGATCAAATTTGAGCAAAATCGAAAAGACAAAGCCAAAATTGATCATTCGTTAACCGAAAATTGGAAACAAAAGAAAATAAATTAAAATAATGAAACATTTGAAATTAAACATGGAAATATAAATTCTAGCAACAAAAGTAAGTGATTACATATCAAAAAAGATAACATTGTTAAAATTTAAAGATTTAGATTATGAAGTCTGTCATCAATGAGAAATTTAGCGAAAAAAAATAGGAATAGATGAAATTGAATTAAAATTTATTTATAAACAATCAGCAATTTGACAAAAAAAAGACATATTAGAAAAAGTTCTTCTTCTTCTTCTTCAATGGCACTAACGTTCCTAGAGGAACTTCGCCGTCTCAACGTAGTATTACTTGCGTCATTTTTATTAGTACTTAGTTGAGATTTCTATGCCAAATAACACGCCTTGAATGCATTCTGAGTGGCAAGCTCTAGAATACGCGTGATCACAGTGCAAGTCGGAGGGAATTTCTTTGACGAAAAATTGAATATTAGAAATAGTAATGAATTTAAATAAAAAGAAATAAGGAATTATAAATTTAAACTAAAAAAAACTAATTCTAATAGAAATGAAAAAAAAATCGTAAATAATTTTTTTTTCTTGAAATTATAGGAAAGAAATCTTAACTTTAAAGTTTAAATTTGGAAATTAAGAATAAAAAACAAATTAATAATTTTAAATCAAACATCGAAATACAGACATAACAACTTTCGATTTTAGAATTGCAAAATTTTTGAATTTTGATTTGATAATGAAACAACAGAAATAAAATAAATGTGATTGTGAAAACTTGAATGGTTGAAAAACAAGAATAAAATTATCTCAATCCATATTTTTTTTTATTTAGATGAGTTTTTTTATGTCGAAAAAGACTAAACTTCAATATTAGAATTTTGAAATTAAAAAAATTAGAAGAAATTGTTTTTTTTTCAAATCGAAGGACAAAATAGAAACTAAAAATTGTAAAAAAAACCAAAAATTGCAAATTTAATAGAAAAATAGTAAACAATATATAGTAACCTATATTCGAAAATACAGAAACTAAATTGAAGATCGATAATTGAAATGTCAAAGGAAAAAAACTCAAAAAACGGAACTCAAAACTTTATGAACTTTATGAAAATGTAAAGTAAAAAAAACTTAAAAACGAAAATCAAAATCAAAAACTCGCTTTTCGGAATTAGTAACTAAAAGTTTGAGACAAAATCCAAATTTTGAAGCCTCAATTAAGGAAATGAAAATTAAAAAGAAATGATTCAAAATCAAATTTCAAAAATTAAAAATTTTAAATGAAACATTTTTGATTTTTTATTTATGATTGTTTTTATTTTCTACATTATTTTTTTTAAATTTGAAATCACAAACTTTTTGAACTCTTAATATGGAAGAAAGAAAATTAGAAGAAAATAACAGAAATCAAATTAAAGAACCGAACCAAAAATTTCTAATAAAGATTAAAAATGTGTGATTATAGTTCAATAAAAAATAAATTTAAAAATCTTAAAACAAAGGAAATGAAATTATTTTTTTTTAATTTACAATGAAAATAAAAATTGTACAAACTAAATGATAGTGTAAAATCAAAGCTCGGAAATCAAAACTTTAAACTGGTAAACAGAAACCAATCATGAGAAAAACAACAGAAATTAAATTGAAAATCGAAAGTATTAAGATAAAAATTTTAAAAAATAGTTTCGAAACAATTTTTTATCTGATATTCAAAATTTGTTAGTCTATTTCTGTATGATAGTTATTATGTTAGTCTATAAATCTAATTCAAAAATAAAATCAGAGATTGTTTCCATCATTTTGAAAGAAATTCTGAATATAATTATTCTGGGAATTGAAATGGAAAATTCAAAACGAATTTTCAATTAAAAGTTGAAGATCGAAATAAAAATTTATGGATGACTGAAATTCTCAAGTCAAAAATTTTGGAAATAAAAAAAAAATAATGTGATTCAGCAGGTAAGAAGAGCTTAAAATGAAGGCTTTCAATTAAATCAAAATCAAAAATATGAATCTGGAATAATTTTTTTTTAAATTTAATAACTTCAGCTTTTGAACAAAATGTAATGTTTTAAATTTAAATTTTAGAGCCAAAAACTTAAAACAAAATTAAAAATTTCACATAGGAAACTAAACATTGAATGAATTAAAAAATACGAAAAGAAAATTTAAAAAAAACTATTCAAAATTTCAAAATTAGAACGCTCAATCCAGGAAACAAAAATAAACATAAAAAAATATTTTTGAGAGATTTCAAGCTAGAAAAAAAAGAAAATTGAAATGTGGGAAAATAATCAATGATTCTGGCAATAAGGAAAACTAAAAATTACAGAAATCGAATCAATGATCGAAAATCAAAAATTCGAGTGTATTGTTATTTTGAAATTACATGAACATCGAAAAAATTGAAATTTTCCAAATTCAAATTCTACAATCCCAAAAATTTGAAACTGAAAACTAAATTCAAATTAATTGAAACTGAAAACTAAATTCAAATTAATTGAAACCCAAAAACGAAAATCGAATTCTTTTTTTTTTCAATTAGTAATTGATAATTAGAAACGAAATCAGTTCAAAATTTTTGAATTTCAGAATTTAAACTTCCATTTCTTTTACTTTTTTACAATTCAATTTGTTTAAAGTTTTCAATTTTCAAATATCAAATTTTGAAGTTTGGATTTCATTTTTAGTTTAGTTTTATTTTTGAACTGAATTGTTTATTTATTTATTAAATTTATTAATTTATTGAATTTATAAATGATTTTTTTTTAAATTCTATTTTCCAAATTTTGTATTGTTGATTCTCGATTTTTGATTGAATTTATGTGTCTTTTATTATTGGTAATTTCATTTAATTCAGAAGTGTGAAATGATAAACTAAAAATCATAAGTAAAATTTAACTAAAAATCTAAAGATTTTGAAATGTTGTACATAAGATGGCAACTACTCAAAATCACGATTTTCATTGTCATATGACCATTTTTATTTTATTATGATGGATTTTATATAGAGGCGTAAGCAAAATCTGTATTTTACATTTGTTATAGTTTTTCATGTAGAATGGCATGTAGGTTCTATTTTTCGTATAACTTTTTTTTTAAACCACCACAAAAATCAATATATCAATTATAAGAGATGTTATTTTAGAAAAAATATTCTGAAAAATAAATCGTAAAATTTGGATTTTCATTTAGAAGATAAGAATTAAAAAAATTAGGAAAAAACCCAAAAATTAAAAAAACAATATTGAGAAAAATGCAATTACTAAAGCCAAACCCAGTCTAACATCTAAAAACTAGAATTTCGATAAAGTATTAAACTTAAACATAAGAAAACAAGAAAGATAATTTAAAATTGAATATTAAGCATTTTTAATTGGATATGAATACAATAAAGAAGGAAAAAAAATACAAAATAATAAACTGAATGTTAAAAATAAAAACATTCTAAAATCGCCGATCAAAAGTATTTCAGTTTAAATTTCCAATTTCAAGCTTTAAACTTGAAATGTAGAATAATAATCGAACCTAAAAATCATCCCAATTTAAAAAAATTAAAAATATCAAAAATCTGAAATGAAATTAAACACCCAGAAATTAAAAATCAGAAAATTTGTATTTTTATCTAGAATAATTAAAAATTTCGGAAAAAGGAGATCGAAGGTCAAAGAGATCAAATATATAAAAAAAATATAAAAACTCAAATTCAGTTATCAAAAATTATCTCGATGTTGTAGAAGAAACGGATAAGATTGTAAAATTGAATTTGGAAACAGAAAATAGTTAACAAAAAAAAAGTTGATTGAAGGTAAAATTTCAATAATTTTAGAAAAAATTCAAATCAAAGATAAAATTAAAACGAAAAAACAAGAAAAAGAAAATTGAAACCGAAGGGGTGGAATTCACTTTGAAACTAATATCGAGCATTCTAAAGTTGAAATTTACTTGAAAAAGGAACAATTTAAGAAACGGAATTAGAAATTTCTGATAAACATACATAATACATAAAATATTAAAAGATCAAAATCAAAAGGTGGTTCCATGATAAAAAAATAAAAAATCATGAAAAATAATAATATTTAGGAAAATGAATCTCAAAAAAGTGAAAATTAAATATTTCGCTTTGAAACTTTTAAGCTTTGAATAGAAAGATTTAGAAGATTTTAAATCTAAAACTTGAGAAATAAAAAAAATGTTTAAAATTTTAAAAATGTTAAAAATTAATAAACAAATTAGAACAAAACAAAATTATTAATTGAATTCTGAGCTTCAAGAACTAATCCATATTTTTTAATAAAAAACAAAAAAAAAAGGAATAGAAAATTGAAAAGGAAAACGGAGGGATGAAAATCAATTTCAAAAATTAATATTTGAAAAAATCGATTATAAAAAATTGAAATTAAGAAAATAATTTTTGAAAAAGGAAAAACTGAAAGTAATTTAATAAATGAAAGAGCTGGATGAATTGTTTATGGTGATAATTAAATAAACTCGCATTGCTTTCTTTGTCGGCATTCAAATGTTTTTTCGCACGAACAAAGCTTGGAAGCCGAATTCCGAATACAGTGTCTGGGGCTTTGAAATGCATGAAGAGCAGATTTTCGTCAATCGCTCAAGAATCGAATCCTCCAATTCATCCCTCATCGGTATTTGATCCGTCCTCTACAATTAACTATGCACATAATCATCAAGAATCGTCATCCAGAGCGCGACTCCCGGAGCCCCAAACGGCGAGAACAAAGGCATCAACGCTTGTAAAATGCGTGAAATGAAAAGTGGATGTTTTTATGAGTGCGGGCGCACATATCAATAAACATAAACAGTAGGGAATCCTCCACTTTTGCGCGACAGATCAAAATAAACAAACGATTGTCCTGGTTCTGGTTTTATTAGTTTATAACCGCCTGCTTCATGGCAAGATCAAGTATCAAGAGAAGTGGGATGTGTATCTGTTCGAACGAGAAGCAGTAGAAATTATTCATTGTGGTCCAGGACATTTCGTCGGCTGTCCGTTTGTCCAAAAGAAAATCCATCTGTATCAATGGGATAACAATCATTTATTTACATATTTCATAGTTAAAGCCAAACGGACTTAAAAAAGAAACGACAACGTTCCGGCACCAATTCTATTCTTTCATCGACTTTGTTCAGCCGAAGACCCATTTTGGACGACTTGAAATTCAATTAGCAGAGCCATTTGAGCCGCCGTGAAATAAAAGCGCAGGACATGATACTTATTAGAACGCGCGGCACATTGGAGGACGGGGAAGCAGAGCGGGCGAAGCTCGTAAAATGTCCTTCAAATTAAGAGCAAGCAGCAACAAAATTCAAGTAAAATTCGTCTTGGGTAAAATCTATCACCGCTTCCGATGAAGAGAGAGGGGTTTATTTAATTACGCGCCCGCTGGGGACGAGGGCGGGACGGCCGGTTGGAAGTCAAATGGAAATGATGCACCCGAAGAAGAATAGCAATTTCTTCGCTTAGTTCCTCCGGTGGCGACAATGATTCTCTTCCGCAAAGCAGCGGGGATCGAACAAGTGATTGATTTCAAGTAGAAACTGAGATGAATCTTGGACGGGGGTATGAGATGTAAACCAATGTACAAAATTTTCCTCTCCCCCACAAGGAATGAGAGTGAGAGACAGAGCGACGGCTCGAACGAAATTGCTATCTAAAAAGTCGTCGAACAGTCGAAATGATTTATTGGAATTTGATGGCAAAAACTGTTCGATTAGCAATTTCTTTCTGCTTAGTTGTCACGTCCACTAAATGGAGGAATTGAATGGAACGTGTAAATCTCCACCGTCAATCTTTACGCAAAGGTCATGAAAAACGACCGAGTGCTGCATGTGAAGTTAGTTTAATTATCACTAACAATAATGTGAGTGACATACCGAATGGTCCTCTCGCGCTGATGGATGGAACTTGTTTATAGCTCTCTTACTCTCTATCATTTATTTAACCGACACCACCGAAAATATATCTTCACACACGTGTTGGATGCTGTGAGAAAAAAAAAACGACAACTGTGGACTCCTACAGGTGGCGGTAATGGATTCGGCCCCTGCTGAGCGAACGAGAAAGAAACGGACGACGAGAAGTAAATTTGATTCGTCTAGATTCGACATAGTCGAGGCGCGAACCAATCTTTCTCACGACGTCAGCGCGCGCTATTCGAGTGCAAGAGGAAGTAGCTCATTCGAAGTACACGGAGGAAAATGGCAAAAATGGAAAAGTGAATAAGAATCAAAAACTAATTATTAATCATTTGAAAAAAAGGAAGTAATATACACTCGACAAAAAATTAGAAATATAGAGTGATTTTTGAAATGCTGCAACTTGTGGACAATTGACGCATAAAGTTTGGGTATACATCATTTTAAAGCTTCAATTTTTATGTTGTGGAATATTCTATGTACGTATTTTTTATGTAGAATAGCGAGGAAAAACAAATACGATTTATTTCTGTTTTCAAGTTTTTGTAGACCAACACAATTTTTTTTTTTTTGATAACAAAGTCAACAGCAAATCTAATCAGTCTTAACAACCAGCCTTCATTTGATTCCAGGATCGTTCTTGTAAGACCATTCAATACAAGAGATATTTTTATTTGAATGAAAAATTTACCCCTTCGTCTGTGAAGATGAATAATTGAATAAACAATACCGAAAATTGAAATCGAATTTTGAAAACTCGAATAAATTCTGTACAAGGTTAATTTGATGCTTAGACGATTTTTTTTGCTGATTTTTTTGCGTCAAATTAAAAAAAAATACCAAAAACAGGTTTTTAGTATTTTAAAACATCTTTTGTAACTTTGCCTGAAGTTTAGTAAGTTCTAATATTAGCAGAATTTTTTTAACCTAGTGTATCCCCAAAATCTGTGAACGTGAACGTGAACGATTCAAGTTTTGAGAACACTAGAGGAGTACTTCATTGCAAATTGTACCAGAAGTATAAAATGCTTCGCGTACAATTTGTGAATTGAAGCTTCCACATAGTGTTTATCCTCATAATTCTTATTCTATCTTCATACGTTGATTTTTCACGAGACTACTTCAAAAATCGCCTCAAAATTTGACTTCGAACTCTGTTTCTTGAATTTTTTCGTCGTTTGTATTATTATTTTTTTTTTTTTATTAATTCGTTTATTTTTACAGGCTCAGTTACTTAAGTGTAAAGGAGCCGAATTCTTAAATATAATTTTAAAACTATATATATAAACAAACTATATATATAAACAAAATTCGATCTGGCGACAAGATACACCTCGCACGACCAAACAACATGCTCGATGTCGTGATAACCTTGGCCACAAACGCAGAGATTGCTGCTGGCAAGATTGAAACGGAAGAGTAGTGCATCTAACGAACAGTGATTGGACATGAGTCGGGAGAAGGTGCGAACAAAGTCCCGACTCAAGTCCAGACTTTTGAACCACGGTTTGAGGCTAACCTTAGGGATAATCGAGTGAAACCACCGGCCCAATTCATCTTCATTCCACTTGCGTTGCCAGTTAGCGATGGTATTATTGCGGACTAAAGAATAAAATTCATTGAAGGCGATTTGACGCTGATAAATATCGCCTTCAATTGCACCTACCTTTGCTAATGAGTCAGCCCTCTCATTACCCGGAATGGAGCAATGTGAAGGGACCCAGATAAAGGTAATGACATAACAGCGTCTGGATAAAGCACTCAAAATTTCTCGTATTCTCAAGGAAGTACGGCGAGTGCTTTTCCGGCCTCACTGAACGGATAGCTTCGACAGAGCTAAGACTATCCGTTACAATGTAATAGTGTTCAACAGGTCGTGAGGCGACGCTGTCCAGCGCCCAGTGTATCGCTGCCAATTCAGCAATATACACTGAGCAAGGATTTTGAAGACTGTGGGAGGTGCTAAAAAATTCGTTGAACACTCCAAATCCTGTGGACTCATTCATAGAGGACCCATCAGTAAAGTACATATTATCACAATTGATACGCTCATACTTTGCATTGAAGATCGTAGGAACGATCCCCGATCGATGATAATCTGGAATTCCATGGATTTTCTCCTTCATGAACAGATCAACATATACAGAGGAATTGATGTAGTCAGGAAAACAAACACGGTTGGGAGTATACGTAGAAGGATCAACCTGCATGGAGATGAATTCATGATATGAACTCATGAATCCGGAGTGAAAATTTAGCTCGATCAGCTGCTCAAAGTTTCCGATCACCAATGGGTTCATGACCTTACACCGGATGAAGAACCGAAGAGATAATAAATTGAAGCGATCTTTTAGTGGGAGTATGCCTGCCAAAACCTCGAGACTCATGGTATGCGTTGAGGGCATACATCCCAACGCGATACGGAGACAAAGATACTGAATTCGCTCGAGTTTAATGAGGTGTGTTTTGGCAGCTGATTGAAAACAGAAACTGCCATACTCCATCACTGAGAGAAACGTTGTTCGATACAACATTATAAGATCTTCGGGATGGGCTCCCCACCAGGTGCCGGTAATTGTACGTAGAAAATGTATTCTTTGTTGGCATTTTTTACTCTGATACCTAATATGGGCCCCCCAAGTACATTTGGAGTCGAACCAGACCCCAAGATACTTGAATGACATAGCATGAGTGATCGGTTTACCCAAAAGTTGAAGCTTTGGTTTTGCTGATCTATGCTTCCTAGAAAAAAACCACCATCTCTGTTTTCTCCGTGGAGAATTCGATCCCTAGCCCAATGGCCCAGGTTGAAAAACTGTTCAAAGTATCTTGTAAGGGTCCTTGCAGGTCGGATTCGTTTGATCTTACGACAGACACCACTCCATCATCTGCAAGTTGTCTTAGGCTGCAATTTTGTGTAAGGCAATTGTCAATGTCGCTTACGTAGAAGTTGTACAAAAGGGGGCTTAAACATGAGCCCTGGGGGAGTCCCAGGTAAGAGACCCAACACACTGCCGAATCTCCGTGAGAAAAGTTCAAATGTTTCTCACAAAGCAAGTTATATAACATATTATTCAATAGAGGCGGCAGACCCCGAGAGTGGAATTTGTCTGACAAAACCTCTATTGAAACAGAATCAAAGGCCCCCTTTATGTCCAAGAATACTGAAGCCATTTGTTTTTTTTCGGCGTAAGCCATTTGAATTTCTGAAGAAAGCAACGCAAGACAATCATTCGTCCCCTTGCCCCTGCGGAACCCATATTGTGTATCTGAGAGTAGGCCATTCGTTTCAACCCATCGATCAAGGCGAAACAAGATCATTTTCTCCAACAATTTCCGTATACAAGACAGCATTGCTATTGGGCGGTACGAATTGAAGTCGGACGCGGGTTTTCCGGGTTTTTGAATAGCTATAATTCTCACTTGTCTCCAATCATCTGGAACAATATTATTCTCCAGAAACCGATTGAATAAATTCAACAAGCGATGTTTCGCCACATCAGGGAGGTTTTTCAGCAAGTTGAACTTAATTCTATCCGATCCCGGAGCAGAATTGTTACATGAAAGGAGAGCAAGAGAGAATTCTACCATCGAAAACTCGGAATCAAGATCGCACCTACCTTGTGGTATATCTCGAACAATTTTTTGCACAGGAGCGGAATCGGGACAAACCTTCCGCGCAAAATTAAAAATCCATCGATGTGAATATTCTTCGCTTTCATTCGTTGAAGAGCGATTTCTCATGTTTCGAGCCACTTTCCATAATTTTTTCATTGACGTTTCTCGTGATAAACCTCCCACGAAATTTCGCCCATAAGCACGTTTTTTCCCTTTGATTAAGTTTTTAAATTGATCTTCAAGGGCTAAATACGTTTGAAAATTTTCAGGGGTTCCACGTTTCCGAAAAGCTTTAAATGCATTCGATTTTTCTACATAAAGCTTGGAACATTGGCTATCCCACCATAGATTGGGAGGCCTTCGGGAAATGGTGGAACCTGGGATGGGTTTCGTTTGAGCGCGAACCGCGCTGTCATAGATCAAACGAGAAAGGAAGTTATACTCCTCCAATGGAGGTAAACCATCTCTGGAATTGATGGCTAGAGCAATCGCGTCCGTATATTTTTTCCAGTCAATGTGTCTTGTGAGGTCATATGCCATGTTTATAGATTCAGAAGAATTCGACCCAATGGTGATGGAAATTTTGATTGGTAAGTGATCACTACCGTTGGGGTCCTGGATTACATTCCACTTGCAATCTAACGATAGTGAATTCGAGCAAAGCGAGAGGTCAAGAGCACTTGGGTTAGCAGGAGGTTTAGGAACACGTGTTGTTTCCGCAGTGTTCAAAACGGTCATATTGAAGCTGTTACAAAGGTCATATATCAACGATGAACGATTGTCGTCGTACTGTTCCCCCCAGGCAGTTCCGTGAGAGTTGAAGTCTCCCAAGATCAATCGTGGCTCAGGAAGGAGTGAGCACATGTCAGCAAGTTGTTTGCGGCTAACCGCAGCTCTCGGAGGCCAATACAAGCTGACAATACAGAGGTCTTTGCCTCTGATGTTTGCATGACAAGCAACAGCTTCGATCCCGCCAATAGGTTGAAGGTCAATTCTAAAAAATGAGTGACACTTATTGATCCCCAAAAGCACCCCTCCGTATCTATCATCACGGTCCAAGCGTATAATATTAAAATCGTGGAAAGAGATATAATCTCGCGAAGAAAGCCAAGTTTCGGACAGAGCAAAACATCACAATTGAAGTTATGAATTAAAAATTTGAATGTATCCAATTTAGGGATAAGACTACGACAATTCCACTGTAAAACAGTGATATCTCCGACCTCTCTATTTGAATTAGACATCAAGAGAGATAATCATTGCAAGGAGGGGCCAAGTTTGCATCAATTGTTGTAAAATTGTCTTTAATACTGGAAGCATTGAGATGACAATGGTTCTGATGGAGTCGGAAACATTAAAACACGTGAAGATTTGATCCAAAAGGTCAGACAACTTTATAAATCCCGATTGGGAAGTTGAGCTTGACGGCGAAACAGGGACAGTTGGGGTTTTTGATGTCCCCTCGAGTGCTGGGTCGTTCGAAGATGAAATATTCCCACGGAAGCCAGGAGGAACCTGGTTTTGTTTGTCCGCTGCACTCGATTTTTTAGGCAAGCCAACAGAGGATATAACCGTGGGGACTTCTTCTTGAACTTTGGGAGTGGTCACATTTTTGCGCCGGGGATTCCCTTTGAAAATAAACGGTGTGCCCCCGTTAGCTGTATCCGCTTCCATTTCGTCAACTGGCAACGTGGAAAAGGTATTGTGTGTTGAGATTGGTTGTTCTTGTTGTTGGGTCAGTGGCGAAGCGCCCTTTAAAATTTCCGCAAATGTGCGCTTCGAGCGTTCCTTTAAAGAGCGCTTCTGTTTCTCCCAGCGACTCTTGTAATTTTCACAAACTGAGAGCTCGTGTGGGGATCCCCCGCAATATGGACATTTATGCTCAGTCGCACTGCAGGATTTCCCCTCATGTTGCTCTCCGCAAGTGGCACAGCGCTCCTTGTTGGCGCAATAGTCTGCTGTATGACCAACTGACTTGCATTTGTTGCAAGTCATGGGCTTTGGCACGAAGAGTCGCACAGGTAGTCTCAATTTGTCCACCATAACGTAGTCAGGGAGGGCGGCACCAGCAAAGGTGACTCGAAACGAGTCGGACGGCGTAAATTTAGTTTGGTCCCCATCATGGGAAAGTTTCCCGAGTTGGCGACAGTCCAAGATTTTCACTTCCATTGAGGGGAGCTTCTTGAACTTGCCTTTTCCTTCTGCTCTTATTTGTTCGCTCGTCAGACCCGTTTCAGTTATCACCCCCTCAATTTCTACGTTATGGGAGGGTATAAATGAAGCCATTTCAATCTCTGCTGAATATATTGCTGAATATCTCTGCTGAATATATTGCTGAATATTCGAGAGTGAAATGTTGATCAGCAACAATCTCGTTTGCGTGTTTCCGTTCAGTCACGACAACTCGCAATTTGTTCGGTCTAACCCTGCGAATTTCAGATACAGAAGTGTATCTGGCCAGATCTTTCATGATCTGAATCACGTTAAGGTTTTTTCCTTTCGGTTTTGGCCGGAGGAAAACAACCCAAGGGCCAGTTCCAGGTGCATCTTCTGGATAAACTCTGACACGTGGAGCGGAGACAACAGAGGGGGAAGACGAGGACGAGGACGAGGATGAGGATGAGGACGAGGACGAGGATTGGGTTGGATCGGAAGCATCAGAAGGGGGAAGCGAAATCGATGATGGGAGAGGGGGAGTGGAAGTAACAGTGGGTTGAGAAGGGAGGCTTGCAATTTTCTTAGAGGGGGGCTTGGTAGGATGAGCGGATTCGTCCCCAGAAGAATTATCTTCCTTATGAGGGACTCGTTTATGTATTTTCCCAGATCTTGTATGAGATTCATTATCGGAGATCTCCATCTCTGGAGATCCTCCACTATTCTCCATTTTACAAAAATTTCAGTCTTATTTCTAAATTATTATTGATTTTAACAATAATCTTAAAAAAATAGCAAAAAAAAATTATGATAATAATATTAAACAATGAACAAATGAATTGAATAATAATATTAATAATAAATATGTGTACCTTAATATATAAGTTGTTCCAATAATGCGCTCTACTGCCCTAATCAGGGAGAGACAGAGGCTGCGCGCTACGGAGACAACACAATAGCGCAAGAATAGCTTACGCAGCCACGTGATGATGAATCCCGTTTGCGACAGTCACGCGATGGCGATCCCGTTATGCCGAATCAGTTCAACAGCCGCAATCCGGCTCGCTGCAAGAGCGCTGCTTCTTCTTCTTCTTTTTGGCTTTAAGAGGGTTTGAACTTTTCAGTTCATTCGCCTCTAGAGAGCGCTGCTTCCTTTGTTCCTTCGTTCCACTTCACAAAAGGTCAGGTCGAAAGCGGACAGCAATGACCTTCACTCGTACACGATTCACTCGTACCAATAGCACAATAGCAAAAGTGGAAACGCACAATACCGACACTGAACTTTACTCGTCAAGAGTTGGATAGCGAATGCAAAAGATGCACGTCCAATCGTTTGTATTATTGTAAAATGTCATTTCCTATTGAAAATATCTTTAAATCGAATATTGTGGATTCAACATTTTAACTTGAGAAAGAAAAATAATAAAATATAAAAAATAGTAGATTAAAAACTAAAAATTTGGAATTCAATATCTATCAAAAAACTAAACTGGAAATCTCAATTTAGTACAACAAATTACAAAAAAAGATGAAAATCTTGAAATTAGGAATAAATAAAACAAATAATAAACTTTGTAGTCTAAATATATAAACTATAAATTTGAAATATAAATAAATATAAATATAACGAAATGTAAATGCGAAATAGGGAACATATTGGCCTTTTTTAATTCAATCATAGCTCGAAATTCAGCTGTCTGATTCAAATATGATGTTTCGCAATGTTCTTGGAAGGCCAAAAAACATTCTAGTAAAAACTGAACTCTTATTACAGCATTGAACAATTTGCTCAAAATTGACATTTAACGAAATTTATTATGATTATGAAATATGAATGCCTCAAGAAATCGAAGCTATTTAAGAATAGTAAAATAAAAAATCATGAAATATTATGTGACATATGCAATTTTAAGACATTCTTCGGCATAAGCTTCGAGTCATGTGCTGTGAGCGTCTCCGTTAAAGCATTGTTTTCGGTTACCGTTGGCTGTTATTTTTTTTATCGCCGGGTGTGCTTTTTTCGCGCGTTTTCGAACTGTTCGAGATATCGTAAAACGCAGTGTGAACTCGGAATTAGTGAGAAAAGCAGAATCATCAAAGCCTGGCAAGGCCAGTCTGCTTTCAGTTTTCGCCGATTTGTCGCCATCGCAATCGAAGTCGGACATCGGTGCTCAGTTGCACGCACACAATACCAATGCGATTCGCTGCTCACTTACAGCAGTGTGAAGGAGAGCATCACTTCTTAGTGGTGTGTGATAGTGCCGAGCGCTCAAGCGCTCCGATTGAGAAGCAAGCAGCGGTTGCCAGTTCATCAGCACTGGGGTGCATTGTGGTGAATAGAAATAAATAAGATATAAGATTTATTCCGAGGATGAGGATTTATTCCGAGGATGAGGACTCCTCCGTGACAGAAATTACGAAGGTTAGACCGACCAAACTGCGTGTTGTCGTGGCTGATCGGAGAGACGCAAACGGTATTGTCGTCGACCAGAGGTTTACCCTGGAATATCGTGTCTACGTGCCTTCCCATGACGTAGAAATCTCGGGGGTGATAACCGAAACGGGTCTGACGTGCAAATCAATTATGGAAGGAGATGGCAGATTTAAAAAGCTGCCTTTAATTAAGGTTAAAATCTTAGAATTATTATTTTTTTATTTTATTTTTTATTTTTAAATTATTATTATTATTAAAACAAAATATTAGATTATAAGTACCAATTACAGAATGGCAGAAGGAGGGGGAGGATCTCCAGATATGGAGATCTCTGATGATGACTCCCCTCTGGTTGAAAAAACTAATAAAAGAACAGCGAAGACACTTAAACGCGTTCCTACATCAGAGGATGTTTCGTCCGGGGACGAGTCTGCTAACTCTAGCAAGCCCCCCTCTAAAAAACCTGCAAATATCTCCTCTCCAACCCCCCTCGCTCCTACCCCAGCTCAGGTTTCGCCTCCCCATCCTGTTGTCCCCGATCCCCTTCAATCCTCGTCATCTCCTTCTCCTCCTGTTGTCTTCTCTCCACGTGTCAAGGTCTATCCTGAAGATGCACCTGGAACTGGTCCGTGGGTTGTTTTCTTCAGGCCTAAGCCAAACGGAAAAGCACTTAATGTTATTCAGATCATGAAAGTTCTGGCAAGATACTCCTCCGTGACAGAAATTACGAAGGTTAGACCGACCAAACTGCGTGTTGTCGTGGCTGATCGGAGAGACGCAAACGGTATTGTCGTCGACCAGAGGTTTACCCTGGAATATCGTGTCTACGTGCCTTCCCATGACGTAGAAATCTCGGGGGTGATAACCGAAACGGGTCTGACGTGCAAATCAATTATGGAAGGAGATGGCAGATTTAAAAAGCTGCCTTTAATTAAGGTTAAAATCTTAGAATGCCGACAACTCGGCAAAGTCTCCCAGGAAGGGAAAGAATCGAAATTTACGCCTTCCGACTCGTTTAGAGTCACTTTTGCTGGCTCCGCCCTCCCTGACTACGTTATGGTGGACAAATTGAGGCTACCGCTGCGACTCTTCGTGCCAAAGCCCATGACTTGCCTGAAATGCAAGTCAGTTGATCACACAGCAGCTTACTGCGCCAACAAGGAGCGCTGTGCCACTTGCGGAGAGCAACATGTGGACAAATCCTGCAGTGCGATTGAGCAAAAGTGTCCATATTGCGGAGGAACTCCGCACGTGCTCTCGGCTTGTGAAACTTACAAGAGTCGCTGGGAGAAGCAGAAGCGCTCTTTAAAGGAACGCTCGAAGCGCACTTTTGCGGAAATTTTGAAGGGCGCTTCTCCATTGGCCCAACAGCAACAACCTTTAACCGCAAACAATGTCTTCGCTTCGCTGCCAGTTGACGAAATGGAAGCGGATACAGCTAACGAGGGCACACCGTACATCTTCCAAGGGAATCCCCGGCGCAAAAATGTGACCACTCCCAAAGTTCAAGGACAAGCCCCTCCGGTTATACCCTCTGTTAGCATGCCTAAAAAATCGAGTGCAGCGGACAAGCAAAATCAGGTTCCTCCTGGCTTCCGTGGGAATAATTCACCTTCGAACGACCCAGCACTCGAATGGACCTCAAAAACCCCAACTGTCCCTATTTTACCATCAAGTTCAACTTCCCAATCGGGATTTATAAAGTTGACTGACCTTGTGGCTCAAATCTTCACATGCTTTAATGTTTCCGACTCCATCAGAACCATTGTCATCTCAATGCTTCCAGTATTAAAGGCAATTTTGCAGCAATTGATGCAAACATGGCCCCTCCTTGCAATGATTATCTCTCTTAATGTCTAATTTAAATAGAGAGGTCGGAGATATCACTGTTTTACAGTGGAATTGTCGTAGTCTTATCCCTAAATTGGATACATTCAAATTTTTAATTCATAACTTCAATTGTGATGTTTTGCTCTGTCCGAAACTTGGCTTTCTTCGCGAGATTATATCTCTTTCCACGATTTTAATATTATACGCTTGGACCGCGATGACAGATACGGAGGGGTGCTATTGGGGATCAATAAGTGCCACTCATTTTTTCGAATTGACCTTCCACCTATTGGAGGGATCGAAGCTGTTGCTTGTCATGCAAACATCAGAGGAAAAGACCTCTGTATTGTCAGCTTGTATTGGCCTCCGAGAGCTGCGGTTAGCCGCAAACAACTTGATGACATGTGCTCACTCCTTCCTGAGCCACGATTGATCTTGGGAGACTTCAACTCTCACGGAACTGCCTGGGGGGAACAGTACGACGACAATCGTTCACTGTTGATATATGATCTTTGTAACAGCTTCAATATGACACTTTTGAACACTGGGGAAACATCACGTGTACCTAAACCTCCTGCTAACCCAAGTGCTCTTGACCTCTCGCTTTGCTCGAATTCACTATCGTTAGATTGCAAGTGGAATGTAATCCAGGACCCCAACGGTAGTGATCACTTGCCAATCAAAATTTCCATCACCATTGGGTCGAATTCTTCTGAATCTATAAACATGGCATATGACCTCACAAGACACATTGACTGGAAAAAATATACGGACGCGATTGCTCTAGCCATCAATTCCAGAGATGGTTTACCTCCATTGGAGGAGTATAACTTCCTTTCTCGTTTGATCTATGACAGCGCGGTTCGCGCTCAAACGAAACCCATCCCAGGTTCCACCATTTCCCGAAGGCCTCCCAATCTATGGTGGGATAGCATATGTTCCAAGCTTTATGTAGAAAAATCGAATGCATTTAAAGCTTTTCGGAAACGTGGAACCCCTGAAAATTTTCAAACGTATTTAGCCCTTGAAGATCAATTTAAAAACTTAATCAAAGGGAAAAAACGTGCTTATTGGCGAAATTTCGTGGGAGGTTTGTCACGAGAAACGTCAATGAAAAAATTATGGAAAGTGGCTCGAAACATGAGAAATCGCTCTTCAACGAATGAAAGCGAAGAATATTCACATCGATGGATTTTTAATTTTGCGCGGAAGGTTTGTCCCGATTCCGCTCCTGTGCAAAAAATTGTTCGAGATATACACAAGGTAGGTGCGATCTTGATTCCGAGTTTTCGATGGTAGAATTCTCTCTTGCTCTCCTTTCATGTAACAATTCTGCTCCGGGATCGGATAGAATTAAGTTCAACTTGCTGAAAAACCTCCCTGATGTGGCGAAACATCGCTTGTTGAATTTATTCAATCGGTTTCTGGAGAATAATATTGTTCCAGATGATTGGAGACAAGTGAGAATTATAGCTATTCAAAAACCCGGAAAACCCGCGTCCGACTTCAATTCGTACCGCCCAATAGCAATGCTGTCTTGTATACGGAAATTGTTGGAGAAAATGATCTTGTTTCGCCTTGATCGATGGGTTGAAACGAATGGCCTACTCTCAGATACACAATATGGGTTCCGCAGGGGCAAGGGGACGAATGATTGTCTTGCGTTGCTTTCTTCAGAAATTCAAATGGCTTACGCCGAAAAAAAACAAATGGCTTCAGTATTCTTGGACATAAAGGGGGCCTTTGATTCTGTTTCAATAGAGGTTTTGTCAGACAAATTACACTCTCGGGGTCTGCCGCCTCTATTGAATAATATGTTATATAACTTGCTTTGTGAGAAACATTTGAACTTTTCTCACGGAGATTCGGCAGTGTGTTGGGTCTCTTACCTGGGACTCCCCCAGGGCTCATGTTTAAGCCCCCTTTTGTACAACTTCTACGTAAGCGACATTGACAATTGCCTTACACAAAATTGCAGCCTAAGACAACTTGCAGATGATGGAGTGGTGTCTGTCGTAAGATCAAACGAATCCGACCTGCAAGGACCCTTACAAGATACTTTGAACAGTTTTTCAACCTGGGCCATTGGGCTAGGGATCGAATTCTCCACGGAGAAAAGAGAGATGGTGGTTTTTTCTAGGAAGCATAGACCAGCAAAACCAAAGCTTCAACTTTTGGGTAAACCGATCACTCATGCTATGTCATTCAAGTATCTTGGGGTCTGGTTCGACTCCAAATGTACTTGGGGGCCCATATTAGGTATCTGAGTAAAAAATTCCAACAAAGAATACATTTTCTCCGTACAATTACCGGCACCTGGTGGGGAGCCCATCCCGAAGATCTTATAATGTTGTATCGAACAACGTTTCTCTCAGTGATGGAGTATGGCAGTTTCTGTTTTCAATCAGCTGCCAAAACACACTTAATTAAACTCGAGCGAATTCAGTATCTTTGTCTCCGTATTGCGTTGGGATGTATGCCCTCAACGCATACCATGAGTCTCGAGGTTTTGGCAGGCATACTCCCACTAAAAGATCGCTTCAATTTATTATCTCTTCGGTTCTTCATCCGGTGTAAGGTCATGAACCCATTGGTGATCGGAAATTTTGAGCGGCTGATCGAGCTAAATTTTCACTCCGGATTCATGAGTTCATATCATGAATTCATCTCCATGCAGGTTGATCCTTCTTCGTATATTCCCAACCGTGTTTGTTTTCCTGACTACATCAATTCCTCTGTGCATTTTGATCTGTCCATGAAGCAAGATATCCATGGATATTCAGATTACCAACGATCGAGGATCGCTCCAACGATCTTCGATGAAAAATATAGGGGTATCAATTGTGATAATATGCACTTTACTGATGGGTCCACTATAAATGAGTCCACAGGATTTGGAGTGTTCAACGATTTTTTTAGCACCGCACACAGTCTTCAGAATCCTTGCTCAGTGTATATTGCTGAATTGGCAGCAATTCATTGGGCGCTGGACAGCGTCGCCTCACGACTTGTTGAACACTATTACATTGTAACGGATAGTCTTAGCTCTGTCGAAGCTATCCGTTCAGTGAGGCCGGAAAAGCACTCGCCGTACTTCCTTGAGAGAATACGAAAAATTTTGAGTGCTTTATCCAGACGCTGTTATGTCATTACCTTTATCTGGGTCCCTTCACATTGCTCCATTCCGGGTAATGAGAGGGCTGACTCATTAGCAAAGGTAGGTGCAATTGAAGGCGATATTTATCAGCGTCAAATCGCCTTCAATGAATTTTATTCTTTAGTCCGCAAAAATACCATCGCTAACTGGCAACGCAAATGGAACGAAGATAAATTGGGCCGGTGGCTTCACTCGATTATCCCTAAGGTTAGCCTCAAACCATGGTTCAAAAGTCTGGACTTGAGTCGGGACTTTATTCGCACCTTCTCCCGACTCATGTCCAATCACTGTTCGTTAGACGCGCTACTCTTTCGTTTCAATCTGGCCGGCAGCAATATCTGCGTTTGTGGCCGAGGTTACCACAACATCGAACACGTTGTTTGGTCGTGCGAGGTGTATCTTGTTGCCAGATCGAATTTAGAAAACTCCCTTCGGGCCCGAGGAAGACAGCCCAATGTACCGGTGAGAGATGTGTTGGCTCGGTTAGACCTTGATTACATGTCCCAAATATATGTTTTCCTTAAATCTATCGATGTTCGTGTGTGATTATCCTTATATCCTTATACCCTCCATTTCTTCCTTTGTGAGTAATTTTTCCGCTTGCTATAAACAGGAGAATGAAATGTAAATTCACAACAGATGTACGAATAGATTTAAGAATTGAGTGTGTGTGATTATCAACATTGTAACAATTTCCTTATACCCCATCCTTTTCCTGAGAAAAATATGTCACCCTTTTAATCTCGAGTCCACCGCGAGTAATCGGTTTCCCACATTACTAACCATAGATTTAAGAAAATTGTTCATATATATAGTTTTCAAAATATATTTAAGATTTCGGCTCCTTTAAACTTATGTAATTGAGCCTGTAAAAATATACGAATTTATAAAAAAAAAAAATTTAAGACTAACCGTTCTTGGCATACAGCCATAAAATATTACGCAAAGTTAGTCCAAAACGGCATCACAATTCGTCAATGTTTGGTCAATTCAAACTGTATACTAATAAAAATATATTAAAAATATCGATGAGGGGCTGTTTCGAAATATAAAAACTTATATAAAAACATTGACCTTTTTATTATCAAAAATTAAAAATCAAGAAAAATAATAAGATATAAGAAAATTAATCTCGAAAAAGTTTTAACTAATACTACTTGTTCAAATTTTAGAGTTTTGAATAAATCTTGAAAGGTTTAGAACATTTAAAATTTGAAACATTAGAATTATAAAAATATAATGTTTAAAATTTACAACAAATTATAATAAAACAAAATTATTAGTTGAATTCTGAATTTTAAGATCTATAAAGTGATTATGTATCGGAATCATAATAATGAAAATGTAAGTTTGTAAAAGTTTATGAAAAGAAAAGTTATTTATTTTACATGGAAAATTATGCATATAATCTGAAGACTAACTTGTCTCTTGATACAGTCGCAAAATATTACGCAAAGTGTTGATATTTCATAAATTAGCAAAAACAAATCTTCATATGCGTTAGTCCAACACGGCCCCGCAATTCGTCAAACTTTTGTCAATTTAAACTGTATGTTAACAAAGGTATATTGAAAATATCGATGAAGGGCTGTTTCGAAATATAAAAGCCTTAAACATTGACCTCCAACATCAAAATCCAGAGGTTTGATGAAACTAGACGCTCTTTTTTTTTGTTGAGAAAAGGTTAATGATTGTGGGTACGTTCTCATAAAAAAATCAGTCGTCATTTAAATAAGAACATTGAATAAGAACCATATTTTGTTTAATGGTTTTTAAAACTAAACATATAGAATAAAGTCCGTCAAACAACACCCAAACAACAACCCAAAAAAGTAATATAAGCTATTTTCGTGAGTTCTTTATTATGCTTCGATATAACGTACAATTTGAATGAAAGTGAAATGTACGTTATATCGAAATTTCGCTGTACTTCATTTTTTCATTTGATCATCATTTGTTCTGGAAACTCAAGAATACCCCCACGTGAGCTAACAAGATTACTCCGTTCCGTCAACTGTTCTCTTGGATTTATTTTGCCGACGTCGATGTTGCCGTTGATGGAGTATGTGGATCCAACCATACGAAATATATTTGATGAGATGTTGTATATGTAGCGCACTTTATTCTGGAGGTACTTTTGACGAAGAACTACGTCTTTCATTAAGGGTGCAAATCATAAAACGTTTCAAATTTCGTTTTCTTGAATTATCGCTGATGTTAATAACTATTTTTTGCTGCCATGGTGGAAATGATTACAAACCGTCGCTTTTCATGTCGGCTGGTAGAGAGCGCTTGTGTATTTTTGTATTATGCGTAGTGCCTGAAGAGAAGCGAAAGCTGCATTGCCAAGCCTCAGTGATTCACTAACCAACCAGAAGTACATACAAACAGCTCTCCCGCAGCGAAATGGACGAGTCTTTTTCCAATCTCAATCAATAGAAGCTGAAGCTGAATTTAAACCGCATAAGCAGCAACGAAAGAACTTTTATTTTCTTGTGACGACGTGATATACAGGACAATGCATGTATTTGTGCTTCGCTCCTGTCGTTTGTTTCTTTTATCGTCCTATCGGGCCTGATCACGAACGTCACTTCACGGTGAAAACGAAATGGATTGTATGCAATTCGTATGCAGTTCATTTCGTTTACAACGTGAAGTGACGTTCCTTGTGAATATCACAAATTAAGATGAGCCTTTGCTAAATGGCAGATCAGTTTCGAAAGAAGTAATTATTTTTAGCGATTATTTATTCGAATAGTTATGAATTGTAGAAAAATTGAATTTAATTAGCCAGGTTGATTTGAATATCCAGTGCCAGCGACTCTAAAACGATAACAAATTAATTTACACTAATTGACGAAATGACAAAATGACAAAATGAAAAAATGAGAAAATGACAAAATGACAAAATTACAAAATTATAAAATAATGAAGAGAGGAGAAGGAAATAAAAAAATTAAAGATAAAAGATTAAAAAATGAAAAAAAAAGAAACGATGAAGAGAAAGAGAGAAGAAAATAAAAAAATAGATAAGAATAAAAGAAGGGAAGAAAAAAGGAATAAATAAAGAACATAAGAAAAGGAAAGGAAAGAAAAAATGAAAACTGGAAAAAAGTAGATAAAATGAGGGAAACAAGAGATGAAGAGAAAAACAAGAAAGCAAACGTACTCGTAATTGACGGTTTGGCTTATGAAGCAGAGAAAAAATACAGAATACATTTAAAAGAAAATTGGAATTCTTTTTATTTTCGAAGTGATGGAGAATCAATGAAACATTTCTCTTACATTTATCTTGATGAAGACACGAGCCCGCTCGAATGGCTTTTTTCAAAGGTACTAAATTATGTGTAATTTTCACATTTTCCTATCTATCTATCAGTCCATTTTTTCCTTTCTGACGTTTTTCCACTTTTACCGTCAATCGTTTTATTCATCACCTTATGTCATCTCATCCTTCAAATGATCATTTTTGTATTTTATAATCCTTATACGTAGAATGGTTTTATTTCACCTCCTGAGAGATTCTAAATACATTTTTTTTATGTAAAAAAATGTGTTTTCTTACTTTAAGGGGATGAATAAAAAAATTAAATTCTTCTTTTATATTCAAAACACAGAACATATATGCCTAAAAAACGAATAAAACAAAACAAAATTGTTGACTCGATTATATACAGTAAAACCTGTTTTTGTGCGATTTTTTTTGTGCGTTGTATGAAAAGAAGCATACGAAGTTATCGTCCATTTAGTTTTTTTCGATGGTTTATATGCATTTCAGTGCGAAAAAAGCATATTTGCGTCTCAATTACCCACTTCTGAAATAATTCCCCTCCTCTCATCAAATGTTCTAAGTTTTTCTAAGTTTTTGCATGACATGATTTATGACATGATTTCTAACAGCAACACGTTTCGACATGCAACTGAAAGCACAAAACAACCACACGCAACCGAAGAGGCAAAGTGTCCCATCGCAAAGCAGGGAAACAAAAGGAAATTGAACGGTGAATGGCGTGGATTTGAGTTGATTTCTTGGGGAAACTTTTTTTATGCGGTCCCTATCTACCGCACAAAAAAAGTTGCTTTCAAAATGTGTACAGAACACGATTTTTTAAAGCTGCTGGTGAAGTTTTGCACGATTTTTTTTTATGCGACTTTTTGTGTGCGGTCCCTATCCCCCGCACAAAAACAGGTTTGCCTGTACAGTGAAAAGAAATCCGAGGCTGTATATAATCGAGTCCGCCCTTTTCTACATTATTACTTTGGTAAAAGAATACACATTGTGATGTAGAAATAAATCCATTGGATTGAACTATCTACAAGAGAGAAAATGCAGGTTTTGGCCAATGTTTCCGTATAACACGTTGACTGCCATGTCAGTGACTAACACCGAGTTTTCGCTCAGGCTGCGTCAGTCTCCGGCGACTATAAGAAACGATGTCCCCTAATACGTTTAAAAATGTCCATAGAGTCATTAAATCAATTTTTTTAATTAAGATTAATTGAAAAAAAAACATTGAGAATGTACAAGTTCAAATTTACTTCGAAAAATCATGCAAAATAAATAAAAACTGATTTCGAGATCTCTTAAATAACCGAAAGTCATTTGAATATCTGAAATAAGAAATAAGAATCACTAGGTAGAAAGGAATTTACTGTTAAAATGAAAAAAATCAAATAATACGAATCAGAATAATTTTTCGAATTTGGAATGGAGCATTTTGAATAGCATGCCAAAACTATAAAATTAAAAAAGAAAAAAGAGAAAATCATTCAAAACATCCTGCAATCATCAATCAAAAGTTAAAGATATAAAATTTGAAATTAGGAACATATAATATCTATTATATACTGAAAAATTTCAGTTTGAATAATTAATAAAATCAAATATAAAAAAAAATCATTCAGAAAATGAAAATCGGAAATAAATCGTTGTGAACTTTGGAATTGAAACTCAGGTCGGACTCGATTATATACAGTTTAAAAAAAAATTCTTTTAATATTTCAAATATGAATTATATAAAGAAAAAATGTAACTTTTCAACGTTAAGGTGAAATTTAAGTGACTATTATATGTATAGTGGGGTAAAAATCGTGATTGTTGAATTTTCACCGGGTTCATATCGATATTTCAGCGAAATTAAGAAAGATAGAAGTTGGGTGTGAAAGAACAAATTGTAGATTGGTTAGAGAGCTTTAATCTAATTGATAGAAACAATCGAGTTTAACATAAATTTTTAGGATAAAATTAATAAAAATCACACTTTAAGCGTGTTTATTCACTTTTAGGTTTTTCACTTCCAAAATGTTCTTTAAATCTACCAATTTAAATATTCCACTATTATATCCTGTACTAATTTTTCTCAACTTTTAAAAGGAATCAACAGAATCGTCTTACATAGCGTACTTTTTAGTGCAGAGCCAACAGAGTCAGAAACAAAAAAAGAATCTACAGCGCTGTCATTGTTGAAATTTGAACATATGCATAGAAGGATTTTTTCCGAAAAATATGATCGTCCATCACCTCTTGAGACAATCTGGATGAATTTATTTTTTCGTGTGAGAAAGGTGTTTTCTATATTCTATAAAAACAAAAAAATATATGCATAAAACGAATAAAACGAATACAAATATATTTAGTTTGACTCGATCATATACAGGATTCGATTATATAAAGTGAAAAGAAATCCGAGACTGTATTATTCGAGTCCGCCCTGTATGGCAATTAAGAATTTATAATATGAATTAATGATTTGTCGAAACGAAGATCAATTATCAAAAACCAAAAACAGAAAATTAAAGAACAAAAATTGAGAATTAAAAATTGATATGTTAAAAATGTCGATTCCACTTCGAAAAATAATAAAAATGAAAAATAAAAAATGATTTGTTACTTTCGAATAAATGAAAATGTAATATTACGAAAAAGTATTCAAACTTGGGAATAAAATCCCCAATTCAGAAAACTTAACTCAAAAATAAAAAGTGTTAAATTCTTCAACATAGATTCATAATTTGGAATCGAAGGTATAACATCAAAAATCAAAAGAAGAGGTGAGGTATTGGAGATGTTACTCGATTAAGATCTATGCCAGACACAAGAAGAACTAGCGGGAGTTGTTGGGAGTAACACAACAAGCAATTTCACATCACATTTCACACAATTTCACATCAATAAAAAGAAGGCAATAGGGTCGCATATGACTTGAAGCCGAGAGACATTGAAAGGCGTTTTTTCACCTGCGAACAACTGCTTCAGCGACAGAAAAGAAAAGGTTTCCTGCGCCGGATCGTGACTGCCTAAGCCAACCATCAACATCAACCGCAGAATATTAATAATTAAATATTTGTAGAAAAAAAAGTTCGACTAAGGTTTAAATTTGAAATGAGAATAAAATGATTTAAACTCGAAAAAATAGAAAATAATAAACTAAAAATGAAAAATCAAAACATTCTGAAATCACCAATAAAAAGTTTTAAATCAAAAAGTTCAAAATTGAAATATATAATATCAAATAAATTTAAGGATCTCGATTTAGAACACAAAAAAGTGAAAATAATTAGTATCAAATCAAAATTTGGGAAAGAATAGAAAAAGAACTATGGAAAACGTAAATAGAATTGAAAATTTATGTGAATAATGTGTGAACTTATAAACCAAAAATAAGAAATCAAAACATTCTTAAATCGCCGATCGAAAATCAGGAATCTAAAATCCAAACATTAAATTTAATATCTATTGCACAATAAATCGAAAATCAAAAGTTTCTGATAATAAGAAAATATTTCAATGTAAAAAATCAAAATTTGATTCGAACATCAAAACCTACCTACTATTAAAGACATACTCAAAAATTCTTCAACTTGAAACTTGTTCAATCCTCACTTTATTATTCTATATAGGACCAAATTCGCCGAAAAACGGTTTATATCCGACCCCTCCATAAGATGACAGCTACCCAAAATTTGAATTTTCATCATCATGTGACAAATTTTGATTGCGACTATTTTTTTTAATAACGATTTATTCAAAATAAAGGGTGTGTCACATCAAATTGCATCACGGAAAAAACGCTGTAGAAATTCGCCCAGTAGACCGATCCTTTTGAAAATTTTAGACAGTGAAATAAAAACTATTAAACAACTTTTGGCATTTTCTTTTTATTCATACTTCGAGCCCAAGCCCGTTTGCTCGCACCTTCCTCTTTGCCTCGTCCACAAGGTTCTGTACAACGTCAGGTTGTAGTTTTTTTTGAACAGAAATCCATTTTCTCTTGAAGTCCGCCTCCGATTTGACAACTTTTGGGTTCTTCCGGAGGGCCTGCGTCATAATCGCCCAATATTTCTCTAGCCTTCTGAACCTTGTATGTACGCAGGCCCTCCCGCTGCTTGGTCCGCTGGACGAATGAACTTGACAAATTCAGCTTATTTGCGACATCTCGGACCGAACTTCTCGGATCACGTCTAAACTGCTTAACTACGCGCTTGTGATCTTTTTCACTGACGGAGCATCCATTTTGCCGTTCTTCACCTGCCGGTCGATGGTTAGGTTCTCGAAGTATCGTTTTAGTACTCTGCTGACCGTGGATTGGACGATTCCCAGCATCTTACCGATGTCCCGATGTGACAACTCCGGATTCTCGAAATGAGTGCACAGGATTAATTCACGACGCTCTTTTTCGTTCGACGACATTTTTCCAAATTTACGAAAAATTGGCAGTGAAGCATGGCCAACGTGATCTATACACTCTTATCTGATTATAAGCGAAAGCAGAAGATATAATTCCTAAAAATTAAATATCTACAGCGTTTTTTCCGTGATGCAATTTGATGTGACACACCCTTTAATTGACTTTTTTTGAAAAGTTATATGGCTCATTTAATCCTAAGACTAACCATTCTGTAGATATAACAAATTATATACTTACACTAGCTGATACGGAGAACTTTGTCCCGCCCAAATGGACGTTTTGTTATTATGAGAACGTTTGTGGGTTCAATTCCAGAACTATTCTATTGGATGTTTGATGGGTTAAGTCTTAATCTCAATATCTTGATGACCGCGAATGTAACAGAATGCTATGCCCTTTTTGTTGGCATAAATGTTTGAAAGCTTTATTGGTAGTAAATAAAATGAGACAGATACTTATTCTATTTAATAAGTGAAAATCCATATCTTTTTCAATTGTAGCATAACGACGTTTTTATTATTCAAAAGGTGAAAAAAGGTGACTACGGCCGTCGAAATGTGTTAACAATAAACTCTCAGTCAAAGACTGTTGACTGCTCGCTGGCTAGAACAATACTGGAATAGAAAAAGTAGCAATACTAGTCCTACACTATAGAAACTCAAAACGCTGTTAAAAACAATTGTAACGATGGGGAGGCGATCTGGCGTAGTGGTAACATCCATACCTCTCACGCAGAGATCACGAGTTCAATTCTCACTCCCGACATTCTTCCAAAAATGGAAGTAAAAGTGACGAACCAGCCGAAATGTGCTGAAAATCACTATAATAGAGAAAAAAAAAAAATTGTAACGATTGTGAGAGAGCAGAATCGGTTGTGTGATTATTAGCACGTCACTTGTTTGGACTGTTGTATTCTGTCGCTAGGAACATAATCCACCAGGACAACGAGGAAGCAAGTATGGAAAAATTCATTCACTCATTTCTCCACACCTGATTATGAATCAAACTTGTATCTGCTTGGAATAATCATGGCGAAGAGAATGCAGCAAACAATCGTGATATTGCACGATGATTTTTTTTTTCACTATCCGACCATCTACAATCGGAACTGAGAGTGAACGTAACAAAACAAAGAATGGAAAACAACATTCGATGCATGAATGCTCCTTTGGAAGGATCGCTCGAAACAAAATAACGATTGATTCAAAATAGGCTCAATCTGCGTTCATGTATTATTTTATTTTCCCTTCTACTCTCTTCCTTGTTAGCATTCAAGCCTTGTATCTCCATCAGCATTATATATCAGCCATTCCATGCCAAAACGATATAGCGGTTTTCAGATTTTCGTGGAAGTTTGGTTCTTTATCACAAAATATCAGACCCGTATTTTTTTAATTTTTTCATAAGGGTGTCCATTTCAATTTAGGGTGGTCCGAAAAATCTAATTTTTCCCCTTTTTTAGAAAAATGACTTTTTTCAAAAATTCATATCTTTTGAACTACTAAATCGATTCGGATGATTGACATATCAAATTAAAGCCAGCTAGCCGGTCTTTTTTGAAAAATATGCTACAGATGCAAAAATAATGAATTGTATCTTCGTATGATTATTGATTATATTAGGTTTTATAGTTTTCATGGTCTCGGGATCAAGGGCGCTGTATTTTTTTATATTTTTTCTTAAAAGCTGAGGAAATTTCACATAATATATTCAGAAATCAGAGATGTGTTCTTTTTCGTTTTTGAATTATGATTTCTCAAAGCTAATCGATAGTAAAATAAATCAGTTTCCTCCTTTTTTCCAAAAATGACGTTTTCAAAAAATCATAACTTTTGAACTACTGAACCGATTCAGATAATCGACATATTAAATTAAATTCAATGAGCTAGTTCTCTTTGAAAAAATATTACGTTTGTAGAAAAATGAAATTCTTTTCACACAGAGGAATATCGAACGAGGACTAAAAACATGTTAATTTAAAAAAATCATAACTCCAAAACGAAAAAGAATATATCTCTGATTTTTGGATGTTTTGTAAAAAATATTAAAAAATATAGCGCCCTTGGTTCCGAAACCATGTAAACTATAAAAAAAACAGGTTCAATCAATAATCACGAACACAAATCCATTTTTTTTTGCAAGTGTCATTGCAGCACCCCTTTACAAATAGATTTAATGAGATAATCTAACCAGAATATAGGGAAGAATCCAATAAGGATTCTCAAATAAGAATGTCAGAATCTGAAACGTCTAAAACTGAAACGTGCATTTTATCAAATATTTTACATAAAATAATAACTAGGAATTTCCTATGGAATGCAGTATATAATATTCCTATATTACGTACTGTTTTCTTCAACGTATTTCAATAGACAACGGAAATTGTCTCAAAAGAAATAAAATAGAATGGAAATTGACTAATAACGGAACAAATAGATCATTGTATATGATTTCAATCGTTTATTTTATCTGAGCATCAATTCAGGTAATACATTATAAATATATAGTAATGTTTTAGGTAACTAAGCTAAAGATTTATATTAGCTTGCAATCCGATGTCATTGCTCAACATTTCAGCAACTTTAGGAAGTAGATCTGAGTTGAGTTTCAACACAAGCAAATTTTCCACTGAATTTTCACTTAATCGCGTTCGATGGTCTGTGAGGATTAGTTTTAGGTCACTAAAAGCCCTCTCAACAGATACCTGAGTAGAAGGGGCTGCTAAAACTACCATCGCTAAACGGTACAGTATCGGTGAAGTTATTTTCTGCGATTCCCAATACTTAAGTAAATCGAATTGAGCATTTGGATCAGCATGTATTGTGGACTGAATTATTGGTACTTGCTCCCGTATTTCCAGTTCTTTGATTTGAGAAAGTACTGATTCGTCGATAGAGTGTGATAGTCCCATCGGAATATTCTCTTCTTCAAAAAATGACGAGATATATATATCCAAATCGTCCTGCGGCTCCAGCTAGTGAGTCTGCTCTGTTCTTATACCTTCGATGTCATTGAGTCGATGATGCAAGTTGAGGAGAAATGTCTGTGAAATTAGGAAGCTAATACATTTTAACTTTTTTCTTATCAAATAATCGTTATTCATCAAATGACGAAAACAATTGTTACCTCAACTTTCGCTTTGTCCTCCGTAGATATACGCTTTGCACCCAAAAAATTATATCTAGGGTCTAAGTACATGCATGCTTTGAACTGCAATGTACTAACCAGTTTTTGAGCTCGTGTTTTGAAAGCCTCTAACAATTGTACGGCGAGCTCGTTGGCTTTTAATTTATCCAGGTTTGCTTGGCACTGTAGCCAATACGTGTAAAATTCAGACAATGCACAATGTACTTTTTGCAGTTTAAGCGTAAGTATGACGGCAGGTTCAAAGGCTTCACAAAACTTCTCGATGAATGGCCTGTGTTGAGTAAGATCTACAAAATGAAAATGGTATACAAAATGAAAATATTTGGAAATAATACGATTTCACCTGTTTCGGGAAAACTTGTCTTCAACAAATTGAAAAATTGCCGTTGTTTAAGTAGGGATGCCACCATTAGATACTTTCCATTCCATCTTGTATCATTGGCGATAGGAGGTAGATGAGCATCGTGAGTTTTGAAACATTTATGATATTTACGGTTTCGCAGCTTTACAACTATGCCTTGGATCTTCGCGATACGTTCTTTGTATGGACGTATGACATCCCACACAGCCAATTGAGCCGTGTGCGCCGCACATCGCGTACTATCAAGTATTCCCTCGAATTCATAGTCGTCGTTTTCTTCGCCTGGTGCAACAAATCGTGTCTCTTCTCGGTTTTTATCAAAAAAATCGTTTGCAGGTAATGCACTATTGGATGGAGTACAAAACTGATACTTAGATACAGCTTCGTTGTCGTCGTCGTCATCCGTGTCATTACAAGTATCATCAGCATGCTCGAAAATGCCACAAGCTTCTTCATTAGCAAGGAGCAAATTAATTGGTGGGCAGTTAGTTAAATTAGGTTTCTCTAACATTTTCTTCAACAATCCAACTGTCGCCACCATATTGCTACCATTATCGTGGGCGACAGAATAAATTTGGTTCAATTTAACACCATATTGGTTGAGCACATACTCTAATGTTTCTGTTAGATTTTCCTTCGTCTGTCGACAATGCATTTCCTTTAGGGCTGAAAAAAATTAATTGCAGAGAAAAATAAGTTGAAATAGTTGAGAAAAAATGCTTTCAAAATTTGATGAAGTGTCTACAGACGGTTTAAACTCACCAAGATTTCGAAATAACATTTCGCCATTGTGATAGTACTGCGCATTAATACCAAATATTTGGCGATTTTTACGTGAAGCGCTGTCAATTTTGAGGCTTATTAATTTTGTTTCCATTTCTTTCTTAACATAAATACGCATCAGAATAGCAGCTTTATCAACCAAGTCTGAGATTGTCTTCCTGTTAATGTGAAGACCTGCAGCTACGTACTGTGACTCAAGAAGAGTTTTGTATGAACCTTTTTCAAAAAAAATTATATGACATATGACTTTCAGTTAACAGTTGCATGGTTCCCAATATCAGTTTGCCTTTGTCTGTTTCCACTAATAGATTTTTAGGTTTTTTGTTGACTGTCGATGAATCAGAATCAACAGCTTCAAACGATAGCAACCCCAACCTATCATAAACACTTGGATGTTTGTTTTTAATATGCCGCTTGAAGTTCCCATAATTCAACACTTTTGGCTCATAAATGCATTTGTTATCGGCAATGCAAATGAATCTACCTTCCCGCACACCAATAACTTGGGTTAATACTGTCTTTTGCGTTGGCTTAGATCGTTTCATAGTATAAACAAAAACATTTCATTACAATAGTGAACAGGAAACAACTCGATTTCAATTACCTGCCTGTATTTTACTGCCGCGATCGATGCTCCGATGGTTGCTATTTGAGTGAAAAACAAACGATTTTGCATGTACGATAATTGAATGTAAACTGTATCACAGAGACACTGGCTGGCTCAAGCAAAAATTTCCAATCTGATTCTCTCACCATCTAACGTCACTCCGAGAGGCAAATGAGAGAATGCAAAATTCCCTGAGAATAGATGAGCGGAATCGAGACAGTATTTTTCCGTTGAATTCGTGAATGAGCTTTGCGAAGATGATAGGTTATTATTTTCTGTCTCAAATAAAGTGAGGCATAAACGGAGAATAGAAGGGTGAGTTTTATCTGTGAGTGAGTGTTGTTGAACGAATTTCGATGCGATTTCGCCCATACCTGCGAGGAAGTAATCATGACGGTGATTCTCAAAAAAAAATTAACTCCGCCTGCGAATGACGGAGAATCCAAAGCCCCTTAGGAGGATGGTTGTAAAAGCTGTTATCCATGGCAATTATGCAAAGAAAGAAATGTTTACTGCAAAGAAAGAAATGTTTACTTTCAGTAGTTCGTTGTTGTCTAATTAGTGTCTGATAAAAACCTAAGATAAGATCAGACAATAGGGGGTCTTTTACGGACCAAATTTCTGTCAGTCGTTCTGATTTCTGATTGGTCGATTTCGATAAATTTTGTAAACAAAGTCGATTTTTCCAGTGTTGCCAATAAAAATAAATTACGTTGGGTTTGTATTGAATTTAGAAAAAAAATGAATTTAATTGATATTACGATACTTAGTTTAGAGGAAATGTGAAGGAATTGTATACACGTTTTACCTAATTATTTTGTTACTATATTTTGATTGAATTGAAAAATTTATATATATATATATATATATATATATATATATATATATATATATACATCCATTTCATGTCAAACCGATATAGTGCTCCTCAGATATCCATGAAAAGTGGTAGTTTCTTTCTTTATTGCAAAATATTAGACCCGTATTTTTTATTTTTTCGTTAGGGTGACCTTTTCTTATTTTAGGGTGGTCCGAAAAATCATTTTTTTCAACTTTTTCCTAAAAGTGTCTTTTTTAAAAATTCATAACTTTTGAATCACTGAACCGATTTAGATGATCGATATATCAAATTGAAGCCAATTAATCTTTTTTGGAAAAATATTAGGCTTGCCAAGAAATCGAATTTTGTTTTCGTAACTATTGATTATAGTTGTTTTTTGTTATTTTTATGTTTTTATATTTTATGTTTTTTCTTGAAAGCTGAGGATTTATTACATAACATATCTCGATATCAGATAGGCTTTTTTGTGTTTTTGAGTGACTTTTCAAAGTTAACCGGTCGTCCGTAAAATCATTTTTCCACTCTTATCCAAAAATAATTTTTTGCAAAAATTTATTACATTTGAACTACTGAACTGATTGAGATGATCGACATATTAAATTGAAGCCAATAAGCCAATCTTTTTTGAAAAAATATCACACTTACCGGAAAGATAGGATTCTAGTCGCATAGGTCTAGTCTAGTCACATAAGAATATTGAACGAAGACTTAAAACATGTTAAATTTACAAAATAATGACTCTAAAACGAAAAAAACACCTCTCTAGAACCCTCTTTCCAAGTTCAATACTTTTTTCAATATTTTTTCTATTAAAAATCTACCTCATTGGCTTCAATTAGATTTATTGATCATCTGAATCGGTTCAGAGGTTCAAAAGTTATGATTTTTTGAAAAAGTCATTTTTGGGAAAAAGTGGAAAAAATGAGTTTTCGGACAACACTAAAATGGAAATGGACATAAGTTTAGTTTAATAATAATCTATTTGGTTTCTGATACTAATATATTTTATTTCTACCATGCCATGCTCCTGCTATCAAATTTTCGTTTCCTTGTTTTTTTATTTTCTCCGCTTTTTAAACGAAAAGATATAAATTTTTTTATAATGTCATTCCTTGTTTTTTCACAATGGAATAAAGTGGATGGCAAAACATACATTTCTCCTGCCATTTTCTTCGGCAAATCAGCTTCGTTAGGTTCCAAATGCGATTTCATATTTCGGAATAGAATTTCCATTGCTAAGAAGAAATTAAAAGTCTCATCATTCACTATGCAGATGGGAGAGTTAGAAGCTGTAGCTCGCAAATATGAAAAAAGAGACGGTTATACAATCTAGGTTGTGTTTTGCTGACTACCAATCTCTTGTTACACTGCTGACATGTTCTTTCCCGCTGAATAATTTTTTTGATGATGAAACCAGCTATATAGAACAACGAATTTTGTTCTGTTCTGTCGAGAAAAGTTTTCGCTTCATCGACGGTGTACTCATAGTCGAATTCAATATTCATATCATCCACATTATCACTAGAATTAGATGAAGCTGAAATTCGATATGATGTCGATGCTGCTTCATTGTCCATCAATTTCTGGGCTGAACATTCTTCACGCCGCTTTGATAGAAAATCTATCAATCCAATAAGATGTTGTTGTGTATCGGCTGTATACGAAGCATTCGGTACTACGGTCATGTATTGCGAAAGAGTCACAATTTTCAAGTTATTGCTGAATTGCAATGGAGTTGGGCGTCGTTGCTTTGCACGAATCAATGAGAAAAGACTCTCCAGACAATCTTGGACGAACCGCGATGTAAATATTTGTGGGTGTCCTTCATGCAAAAGCCGATCTGTCAACCTCACAATTGCATTCGTGCAAACGATTACACTTGTTTGCCATGGTTTCCAATGTCCGTGTCCTACTTGGAGATCATACATTAACCGCACCATGGTCTTCAGATGAGCGATATCCTCGTCATATTTCATAGGATCATTCAAACAAAATACTTTTTCTTCTGCCCTATTATTGATAAGCTCGAACCATCGAGCAAAGTCTTCTATGAAGCATGCGGTAGTAAGAAGCTCCGGTAATTCTCGTATTTCCGCATGAAACTTCAATGCTGCAGCCACCGTCCTGTTGCAATATTTTGTTGCGTTGCATACTTTCATTTTATCTATTGAAGATGTTCTGTTGTCAAAGCACACATCCGAGGCCGTTAGTCTGTGACAAAGCCGCAACGTGTTGTTTATTTCGGAGTTCACGATTGTGGTTAAATGGTCTCGATGAACAATATTGGATGTTAGCTTTTTTTCACGAACATACCAATCCGGAACTTTCAGGTAGACATTGTTCAACCAGCCATGTACTGTATTTTTAAATACGTGTACGGGATCGGGTATGATCTCTAGCATTCTGTTCTCAGCGTTTGGATGAGGTATCGCAGCATTTAATGTCTCATTTTTGCGACGAATATCGATCCCCAAATCCTTCCACATGCGCTGGTTTTCGGACCCGGAATCTGTTGTTATAAAATGGACACGCAAACTGATTCCCTCTGCTCTTGAAACTGCAGACAATACAGCATTCTTCAAAAACTCTTTTTGTATAGAGTTGCCGGTGTACTCGAAAGCAACCACCTGTTTCCAGCGCGCTGCGATTCCAACTAGCATGAATACCAAAGCTTTACAGGCTAAAGTTTGGGACATAGGAAGCGTTGTTGTTCCAACAAACTGCTTCGTATTTTGGCAAAACTCATTTGCCTCGTCTATGCTCATTTCGTCTAGAACCAATCCGCAGTCCTTTTCTTCAACCGACATTGTGGAGACTTTATGTTGTAGCAGCTCGAATATATCTTCAAGAATACCTACAAAATATCATTTCATATATTAACATGCGATGAGACATATGATTATAATTACATACCAGGACTGAAACGAACTCCTTCAATTTGGCGTAGTAGAGTCCTCGTGGATGGGAACGGGAAGCCTTTTTGAATAAGCTTGTCGTATCCACCTTGACATGCAAACCGAATTTGTAAATTTTCCGTAATCGTTTCATTGGACCAACGTTTCACTTTTTTAACCTCTCCTGTTAATAGCTTAATTTGATCTTCTCTGAAAAGCTTCTTCAAGGGTTGTTTTCCACGAATTCTCGAGGTCAGATATCCGCATTTTTTCTTCCATTGTTTTACAATTCTATTAACGGTTACATCAATATAAAATATTAGAAAATAACATATTTTTTGACACACTACCTTTTCAGCTTGGAAATTTGATGTTTCAAACGAAATATTTCTTCCTGTAGTTGTTTATCTCCTTCATATACGTCAACCAAATCATAATTGTTCTCAATACTTTGTATCTCTTCCCATTCCTCATTCGCGGATGCAGCTAAGGTCGGAATTTTCGTAACTCCATTTTCATTGTATTTCCCATCAACAAAATGAGCCTGTATATATACTAGTATTAGGATATGTTTTAGAATTAGTTTTTAATACTTACGCTACATATTCTTGTGCTTGATTTGATTTCAAAGAATGGAACTTCTAATTCACTGTTCACGCAAAATCGAATCCATTCTTTCCGAATATTTTTGTCTTGAGGGAACCGATAAAATTTATACTCAGGATGAGTATCCGTCCTTCGCTCACAATTTAAGGCTTTACACTTCATTTTTATTTTTGAATTACGTTTTGTATGAATAAAATGGCTTCCTAACGTTGTTTTGGTTGTATTCCTGCTCATATAATAAGATAGAATGTTTTGGTTCAGGCAATGAGAATCTGCATAACGCTGTAACGGTTGTCAGATTAGATTTATTTGCTAAAAAAAAATCCCAAATTTGTTTTGGAAACGATTATATTATAGATATGGGTATTTAAAAGACTTATTTTATCCTTTTAAAGCATATTTTTGAGATTGTCTATTTGAAAATATGCAATAATCATTGAATTCGCACCAACCAAATGTTACGATTCATTAAAATAGAAATTTGAAAAATCCGATATTTTATAATATTTGGCAGCTCTGGCATCTTCATGTCATGGCTTCGTTTTTGGACGACGAAGAAGAGTAAGAAGCCAGTTGTCTGGTCTTGTCTTAGATAAAAACAGAGCAAAACCCCACAACGGATGATTGATTTTGCGATGTTAGTAATAGTAGGCTTCGGGCACAGAAAAATGTATTTGCTGTCATAAATAATACAAAACAAAAACATATAAGAACAGAAAATGACCAGTTTATCTATGGATGAATTCATTCCGAACAATCCGAGCTGGGTTGACGAGGTACTTGGACGGGATGAGCCCGCAAACTTTGAATACCTGCATAAGAAGTGGAGAGATTCATATCTGGAGGAACTGGAAAAAAATTAAACCTTTTTTTTGTTGTGTACAATCGAGTGCGAAATTTAAAAAATGTGCAACTACGAAATCAGTTGATGCTGGAAATCCAGCGAGTCGTCGCAGACGAAGAGCCACCGGAAACCGTGTTTGGCCTCTTGGATACAATTCAATACAAATACAAAATCAGACAGTGTGAGGTTGGTAGCGGTGGTATGTTTGATTGGGTTGATAACACTGAAACACTTTTCTCTCTTGTAATAGTTGATTGAAGTACAACGGCGCATACTGAATTTTATTAAGAATCTCCGTCGATGTGGGTCCATCGAAGAAAAACCTCCGACATACCGACGGAAGAGAACCGACCATGACCTGTTCGAGCGCGTTCCGGACATTCTGATGAATAAAGCGAGAGATTGTATCATGAAAAAAAATGAGAGATCCCTGGAGCAGGAAGTCGAAGAACTCGAGAGAAAATTGTACACTTTCAACAAACGTTGTGTTCGGGAACTTAATGAGATACTGGAAGAGTCAGCACAGAAAATGACTTTCATGTATGAAGATGGCGATATCGAGTTCGAAGAACTTCAAGAACAAGTAGCCAAAAAAATGGCTGCGATTAACGTACAACAAAAAGAATATAACGATTTGCTTAAAGTGCACGAGCAGAAAGCGAGGAAAGTTAGAATGAGCACCGTCCGGTTACAACGTGTCATTAGGGAGTATGATCTATATGTTGGCGAAGTGGCGCATGAGTGCGAAGAAGAGGAAGCCATAGCGGAGCAATACAGGGAATGGAAGCGAACCGTTTATGAGCCCCGGAAGGAACGTTTCACGCAGTTGAGATTTAGCAGACAGATGGTTGAGGACGAATTGATTGAAAAACAAGTTGAGGAGTTCAGATACCTGCACGCTGTCAGGGTGTTTCAGAGGGCCTGGCGGAAGATTCTTGAGAAGCAAAAGCTCAAGAAAAAGAAAAAGAAAGGAAAGGGTAGATCGGGCAAAAAGGGTGGAAAAGGGAAAAAGTAGTGTGGAATGTAATGGACCTATTTTTAATGATGATGAATAAAATACATGGAGGTTTAAAAATGCCATTTTGTGACTCGAACTTTGATTGAAAATTCCTTCAAATCCTTCACAAAAGCTCAAACTATTCTGTAGATTTCAGAACTTCATACCAGAAGATTTGTAATAAAAAGAAAACTTTTCATCAATTTCAGATCTTCAAAATATTTTTTTAACCTTTAAATCTTTAAATCGTCAAATCTTTGAATCTCGAAAGTTTTCACTTCTTCAATCTTTCAACCTCAAATCCTTAAATCTTTGAAACCTTGAAATTTCAAAACTTGAAACATTGAATCATCAAATATACCTTTCTTAATTTCTAATGCCACATTACTTTAAATATACCTTTTTGAATTTCTATATCCACATTACGTCAAGAGTCTTAGGCTCTCCAAAAGTTATATAAACAGTCACCACAATCGCAACCGCAAAAATATCTCAAAACACTATTTTTTTTTCAGGTGTCGGGCTAGAAGAGGCCCTAGCTGTTTATAACATTTTTAGAAAGCATGCATTGATGAAATAAAAACATTAAGTTATAGTGTTTAGAAAAAAATATTGGGTCACTTTTTCTCGTCAAAAATCATAAAAATATTTTGTTTTATTTTTAAATTTTCGTCTAAAAGTATTTGGGACGCAGTTTTACACGTTCATTGAAACTTCTTTCAGTTGAGGAAAGGTACACATATACGAGGTTTGAGCCTAATCAGAGAAAATTTCTGTATATAAAAATTCTATCTGTATGTCCGATGAAGATTCGAAAACAACTGAACCGATGCTCGTGAAAATGGTTACATAAGGACTCGCGAATACGATTAGCATCACTATCAGTTTTGCTCTACTCTATTTTTTTTTCATATTTTCTAATTTTGAACATTGTTGGCATTCTTGGCATTCTGTTTTTTCTCTAATTTTTTAATTCTTTCTTATTTTCAAATTTTTCGATTTTTTGATTTTCTGTTATTTCATAATTATCAGATTTTAATTATTAAATAGATTTTTAGATTTTCAAATTTTTTCATTTTTAAAATTTTCTGATTCTCATAATCTCAGGTATTTTTTCAGATTTTTTGATTTCCTGAGCTTTTATTTTCATTTCTCGTTTTTTATATTTTCATAATTTGCCTTTTTTATATTTGTTATTTATCATTTTCTGAGCTCCTTATTTTTGGCTTCTGGCTCTATCTTATTTTCCAGATTTTTGGTTATCCATAAGATCTAATTCTTTTTCATATTTTAAATTTTTATCATTCAAATTTCCGTATCTAAAACATGTTGAAATTCTGTTTCTCTGATTTTTAGATTTTATTATGTTATTTTGTGATTTTTTGTTAATTTCGGATTTGTCCTTATTACCTTTATACGAGGGTCACTATTTATATTTCGGGAATAGGAACAAAAACAAATAGTTAAGCTGCGAATATATTTTTATTGTTTTTCAAAGTACTCGCCACGATGATCGATACACTTTTGCATGCGCTTAAACCAATTTTCAAAGCATTTATTCCAATCGACACGAGCCTTTTTTTTTGAGCGATTGTCAAATTATGTGGGATCCAACGTGAACATAATTTTCGCACAACTAAGTGTTCATGTAAAATCGCATATATGCTGGTGGAACTAATGCTTAGGGATGCCTCAATCTCACAATAGGTTACATGACGATCTTGCTTAATCATTTCGCGCACAGCATCGATGTTTTCTGGCACTACAGTCGATTTTGGACGACCTTCACGAAACTCGTCGGACAGCGAACTACGACCACGATTGCATTCACTATACCAGCGATACACAGTGGTTTTTGATGGAGCTTCATCGCCAAAAGTCAAATCAAGTTGATTGACGCACTCTTGTTGTGATAATTCACGTCGAAAGTCGTAAAAAATCATCGCACAAAAATGTTCACGATTCAGTTCCATTTTTTTTTGCCGAGACCAAACTTTCAACTAAATATAAAATAAACAGATAGCGTCCATATGACAAAATGTTCTGAGTACGTATATCGTCAAAAATGTCAAACTTTACGATGGAACCGTCAGATGGACTCACATGACATCAGTGTTGCCAATTCCCGAAATATACACCCTTATCATAGTTTTCGAACGAATAGGAAACGTACGCAAATCCCATCCTTGTTTTCGTACGAGCCATTCGTCGTATTTTCAATTTACAGTCGTACTAGATCAAGTTATTGGTATACTACATTATCGACATCGTTGACAGTTAGGAGGTGTTTTCATATCGAACGTGTTAAATTTATAAATTGATTGTGCAAAATTGTTAAACGCATAAAATCTTCTGCAAGAGGAACTAGATTGGCCTATTCTAAATTGCGAATTGCCGGCTATCATACTATTAGACATACAGCCCGTGTATACCTGCACTATCCGCTATACGAATAGTCAGCTGTTCGCATTGAGAAAATCCCTGCTCTGCAACCGCCATCCGGGAGAAGCAGATGACCATATTGTGTCAAATTTTGCCATTTGGACCTGATAAGTTGAGAAAAGTCTACAATCCAAAAGGTTTCAAAGTTAACTCGAAAGACTATGGATTTGATAGAAGCGAAGGTATGACAAACTATATGAACATAAACCGGACCTAAATACGATTTTAATTGGCTTTAATCAACTTAATTCATTCGCTATCCAACTCTTGACGAGTAAAGTTCAGTGTCGTTATTGTGCGTTGCCACTTTTACTATTGTGCGATTGGTATAGTGTACGAGTGAAGGTCATTGCTGTCCGCTTTCGAATTGACCTTTTGTGAAGTGGAACAAAGGAAGCAGCGCTCTTGCAGCTTGCAGCCCTTGGCGGCTGTTGAACATTGGCATAACGGGATCGCCATCGTGTGGCTGTCGTTAACGGGAATTATCATCACGTGACCGTGTGAGCTATCCTCGTCTTCTCCCTCTGTTGTCTCCGCTCCACGTGTCAGAGTTTATCCAGAAGATGCACCTGGAACTGGCCCGTGGGTTGTTTTCCTCCGGCCAAAACCAAAAGGAAAAAGCCTTAACGTGATTCAGATCATGAAAGATCTGGCCAGATACACTTCTGTATCTGAAATTCGCAGGGTTAGACCGAACAAATTGCGGGTTGTCGTGAATGAACGGAAACACGCAAACGAGATTGTTGCTGACCAACACTTCACTCTCGAATATAGAACATTTATACCCTCCCATAACGTAGAAATTGAGGGGGTGATAACTGAAACGGGTCTGACGAGCGAACAAATAAAAAAAGAAGGAAAAGGCAAGTTCAAGAAGCTTCCCTCAATGGAAGTAAAGATCTTGGACTGTCGCCAACTCGGGAAACTCTCCCATGATGGGGACCAAACTAAATTTACGCCGTCAGACTCGTTTCGAGTCACCTTTGCTGGTGCCGCCCTCCCTGACTACGTTATGGTGGACAAATTGAGACTACCTGTGCGACTCTTCGTGCCAAAGCCCATGACTTGCAACAAATGCAAGTCAGTTGGTCACACTTCAGATTATTGTGCCAACAAGGAGCGCTGTGCAACTTGCGGAGAGCAACATGTGGGGGAATCCTGCAGTGCGACTGAGCATAAGTGTCCATATTGCGGAGGATCCCCACACGCGCTCTCAGCTTGTGAAACTTACAAGAGTCGCTGGGAGAAACAGAAGCGCTCTTTAAAGGAACGCTCGAAACGCACTTTTGCGGAAATTTTAAAGGGCGCTTCTCCACTGGCCCAACAACAACAACAACCAATCTCAACACACAATAGCTTTTCCACGTTGCCAGTTGATGAAATGGAAGCGGACACAGCTAGCGGGGACACACCGTTTATTTTCAAAGGGAATCCCCGGCGCAAAAATGTGACCACTCCCAAAGTTCAAGAACAAGTCCCCCCGGTGATACCCCCAGTAAGCTTGCCTAAAAAATCGAGTGCAGCGGACAAGCAAAATCAGGTTCCTCCTGGCTTCCGTGGGAATAGTTCACCTTCGAACGACCCAGCACTCGAGGGGACATCAAAAACCCCAACTGTCCCTGTTTTTCCGTCCAGCTCAACTTCCCAATCGGGATTTATAAAGTTGTCTGACCTTTTGGATCAAATCTTCAAGTGTTTTAATGTTTCCGACTCCATCAGAACCATTGTCATCTCAATGCTTCCAGTATTAAAGACAATTTTACAGCAATTGATGCAAACATGGCCCCTCCTTGCAATGATTATCTCTCTTGATGTCTAATTTAGATAGAGAGGTCGGAGATATCACTGTTTTTCAGTGGAATTGTCGTAGTCTTATCCCTAAATTGGATACATTCAAATTTTTAATTCATAAGTTCAATTGTGATGTTTTTGCTCTGTCCGAAACTTGACTTTCTTCGCGAGATGATCTCTCTTTCCATGATTTCAATATTATACGCTTGAACCGTGATGACAGATACGGAGGGGTGTTATTGGGGATCAATAAGTGCCACTCATTTTTTCGAATTGACCTTCCACCTATTGGAGGGATTGAAGCTGTTGCTTGTCATGCAAACATCAGAGGAAAAGACCTCTGTATTGTCAGCTTGTATTGGCCTCCGAGAGCTGCGGTTAGCCGCAAACAACTTGATGACATGTGCTCACTCCTTCCTGAGCCACGATTGATCTTGGGAGACTTCAACTCTCATGGAACTGCCTGGGGGGAACAGTACGACGACAATCGTTCATTGTTGATATATGACCTTTGTAACAACTTCAATATGACCGTTTTGAACACTGGGGAAACAACACGTGTGCCTAAACCTCCTGCTAACCCAAGTGCTCTTGACCTCTCGCTTTGCTCGAATTCACTATCGTTAGATTGCGAGTGGAATGTAATTCAGGACCCCAACGGTAGTGATCACTTGCCAATCAAAATTTCCATCACCATTGGGTCGAATTCTTCTGAATCTATAAACATGGCATATGACCTCACAAGACACATTGACTGGAAAAAATATTCGGACGCGATTGCTCTAGCCATCAATTCCAGAGATGGTTTACCTCCATTGGAGGAGTATAACTTCCTTTCTCGTTTGATCTATGACAGCGCGGTTCGCGCTCAAACGAAACCCATCCCAGGTTCCATTATTCGTCGAAGGCCTCCCAATCTATGGTGGGATAGCATATGTTCTAAGCTTTATGTAGAAAAATCGAATGCATTTAAAGCTTTTCGGAAACGTGGAACCCCTGAAAATTTTCAGACGTATTTGGACCTTGAAAATCAATTTAAAAATTTGATCAAAGGGAAAAAACGTGCTTATTGGCGAAATTTCGTGGGAGGTTTGTCACGAGAAACGTCAATGAAAAAATTATGGAATGTGGCTCGAAACATGAGAAATCGCTCTTCAACGAATGAATGCGAAGAATATTCACATCGATGGATTTTTAATTTTGCGCGGAAGGTTTGTCCCGATTCCGCTCCTGTGCAAAAAATTGTTCGAGATATACCACAAGATAGGTGCGATCTTGATTCCGGGTTTTCGATGGTAGAATTCTCTCTTGCTCTCCTTTCATGTAACAATTCTGCTCCGGGATCGGATAGAATTAAGTTCAACTTGCTGAAAAACCTCCCTGATGTGGCGAAACATCGCTTGTTGAATTTATTCAATCGGTTTCTGGAGAATAATATTGTTCCAGATGATTGGAGACAAGTGAGAATTATAGCTATTCAAAAACCCGGAAAACCCGCGTCCGACTTCAATTCGTACCGCCCAATAGCAATGCTGTCTTGTATACGGAAATTGTTGGAGAAAATGATCTTGTTTCGCCTTGATCGATGGGTTGAAACGAATGGCCAACTCTCAGATACACAATATGGGTTCCGCAGGGGCAAGGGGACGAATGATTGTCTTGCGTTGCTTTCTTCAGAAATTCAAATGGCTTACGCCGCAAAAAAACAAATGGCTTCAGTATTCTTGGACATTAAAGCTATAGATCTTCGTGTGTGATTGTCCCTACATCCTTATACCCTCCTTTCCTTCCTTTGCGGGTAATTCGTCCCCTTGCTATAAATAGTAGAATACACAATATGGGTTCCGCAGGGGCAAGGGGACGAATGATTGTCTTGCGTTGCTTTCTTCAGAAATTCAAATGGCTTACGCCGCAAAAAAACAAATGGCTTCAGTATTCTTGGACATAAAGGGGGCCTTTGATTCTGTTTCAATAGAGGTTTTGTCAGACAAATTACACTCTCGGGGTCTGCCGCCTCTATTGAATAATATGTTATATAACTTGCTTTGTGAGAAACATTTGAACTTTTCTCACGGAGATTCGGCAGTAAGTCGGGTCTCTTACATGGGACTCCCCCAGGGCTCATGTTTAAGCCCCCTTTTGTACAACTTCTATGTAAGCGACATCGACAATTGCCTTACACAAAATTGCAGCCTAAGACAACTTGCAGATGATGGAGTGGTGTCTGTCGTAGGATCAAACGAATCCGACCTGCAAGGTCCCTTACAAGATACTTTGAACAATTTTTCAACCTGGGCCATTGGGCTAGGGATCGAATTCTCCACGGAGAAAACAGAGATGGTGGTTTTTTCTAGGAAGCATAGACCAGCAAAACCAAAGCTTCAACTTTTGGGTAAACCGATCACTCATGCTATGTCATTCAAGTATCTTGGGGTCTGGTTCGACTCCAAATGTACTTGGGGGGCCCATATTAGGTATCTGAGTAAAAAATGCCAACAAAGAATAAACTTTCTCCGTACAATTACCGGCACCTGGTGGGGAGCCCATCCCGAAGATCTTATAATGTTGTATCGAACAACGTTTCTCTCAGTGATGGAGTATGGCAGTTTCTGTTTTCAATCAGCTGCCAAAACACACCTCATTAAACTCGAGCGAATTCAGTATCTTTGTCTCCGTATTGCGTTGGGATGTATGCCCTCAACGCATACCATGAGTCTCGAGGTTTTGGCAGGCGTACTCCCACTAAAAGATCGCTTCAATTTATTATCTCTTCGGTTCCTCATCCGGTGTAAGGTTATGAATCCATAGGTGATCGGAAATTTTGAGCAATTGATCGAGCTAAATTTTCATTCTGGATTCATGAATTCATATCATGAATTCACCTCTATGCAGGTTGTTCCTTCTTCGTATATTTCCAACCGTGTTTGTTTTCCTGACTACATCAATTCCTCTGTACATTTCGATCTGTTCGTGAAGGAGAAAATCCATGAAAATCCAGATTATCTTAGATTGGGGTTCGTTTCTACAATCTTCAATGCAAAGTATGGGAGTATCAATTGTGATAATATATACTTTACTGATGGGTCCTCTATGAATGAGTCCACAGGATTTGGAGTGTTCAACGTATTTTTTAGCACCTCACACAGTCTTCAGAATCCTTGCTCGGTATATATTGCTGAATTGGCAGCGATATACTGGGCGCTGGACAGCGTCGCCTCACGACCTGTTGAACACTATTACATTGTAACGGATAGTCTTAGCTCTGTCGAAGCTATCCGTTCAGTGAGGCCGGAAAAGCACTCGCCGTACTTCCTTGAGAGAATACGAGAAATTTTGAGTGCTTTATCCAGACGCTGTTATGTCATTACCTTTGTCTGGGTCCCTTCACATTGCTCAATTCCGGGTAATGAGAGGGCTGACTCATTGGCAAAGGTAGGTGCAATTGAAGGCGATATTTATCAGCGTCAAATCGCCTTCAATGAATTTTATTCTTTAGTTCGCAAAAATACCATCGCTAACTGGCAACGCAAGTGGAATGAAGATGAATTGGGCCGGTGGTTTCACTCGATTATCCCTAAGGTTAGCCTCAAACCGTGGTTCAAAAGTCTAGACTTGAGTCGGGACTTTATCCGCACCTTCTCCCGACTCATGTCCAATCACTGTTCGTTAGATGCACTACTCTTCCGTTTCAATCTTGCCAGCAGCAATCTCTGCGTTTGTGGCCAAGGTTATCACGACATTGAGCACGTTGTTTGGTCGTGCGAGGTGTATCTGGTCGTCAGATCGAATTTAGAAAACTCCCTTCGGGCCCGAGGAAGACAGCCCAATGTGCCGGTGAGAGATGTGTTGGCTCGGTTAGACCTTGATTACATGTCCCATATATATGTTTTCCTTAAAGCTATAGATCTTCGTGTGTGATTGTCCCTACATCCTTATACCCTCCTTTCCTTCCTTTGCGGGTAATTCGTCCCCTTGCTATAAATAGTAGAATAAGTTGAAATGTAAATAAACTATAGATATACGAATAGATTTAAGAATTGAGTGCTCATCAACATTGTTACAATTTCCTTATATCCCATCCTTCTCCTAAAAATATGTCACCCTCCTAAACTCGAGTACACCGCGAGTAATCGGTTTTCCACCTTACTAACCATAGATGTAAGAAAATTGTTTCTATATATATATATAGTTTTAAAAATATATTTAAGAATGCGGCTCCTTTAAACTTAAGTAACTGAGCCTGTAAAAATAAACGAATTAAAAAAAAAAAAAAATCAACTTAATTAACTTTCGTCGCTCCAAGGTTCCGTCACAATTACGAGTTTACCAACCGAAACCAGCATGTTATTATGAAAAAACTTCATAAGTGCAGATGAACAACAACACCAAGATACAGCAAACGAGGAAGTGCCAAAATGGGTGTCGGCAGGACCTACCTCTCGCCTGGACACAATCGAGCTTGGTGGGTTCGACGAAGATGCCTCAATCAACACCTCGTCATCTTCATTGGAGAAAGCATAAAATACCGGTAAAAGTTCCGAGAAACCTATATCGTTTTATGATTAATCACTATGAACACGCGCAAGGTGAACGTGGTAACGGTATCTCGAATTAGAGTGACACATCCGTACGTGAACATGATATTGAAAGTGTTGCTTCATCCAATACTAACTCACCACCGCCAGCTCGTAGCACCCCGACAAAATCAAATGACCGGTGAAAAGCTTAATGATTCTTACCTTAAATTTCATCAGCAACCGAGACAAGCTAGCCTGAATATGAACAATATGACCTTTGAGGAATCCATAAAGCTTGATTCGTTGCTTGAGGCGAATAAAGTAACAAACATCAGCTCTCCAGGTTCGCACTTTCGCAAATGGTTCAGCAGACGTAATGCGTATGATCAGTCGTTCGGTTCAACTAATGAACGAGGACGATCGCAACCAAACACCGCAGAACTACCATCAACGTTTTAACCGAAGTTTGCAGACTAATTACATTGGACCGAATAATCATCATTTCTGAGACGAATACTGCCTTAAATCGATTAATCGATATGCTAGCACGATATCAAGTCAACAAATACATAATTGCTCAGCAATCGATTTGTCCGAATATGCAGAGAAGTCTTTCGGTTCTTAGCCGAACTGCTAACAATTGTAATCCCTTCAATTAACTGTTCCCAGCCGGTGACAAATATCCTAATGGTACATATTTCTCTGCAAAGCCGACTCTGCAGGAGCAACTACCCTCCGTCACGCAAAAACTGTATCAAGAGGAACGTGGTGGTCTCATGGGTGCTAGAAGTTCTTAGAAAACATCGAATTCTACAGATCAATTCTTACTTGTTACGAGAGAACTGGATTCTTACAATGCATTTACCATTGCAGAAATGGTTATCTCTTACAACATTCAAATTTAATGCTGTTTTCTACTATATATTACCTTTCCTCGTGATCACATTTTCACATGTTTGTGGTTGTTCTTTTTTATTTTATTATCTTTTATAATAACGTGCTTCGTTTCATCATTGTCACATTGTTTATGCAAGCGAAATTTTTATACAAATTCTTACTGTCTGATTTATATTTTGCAAAATTGCATTGATTAATTTGTGGTAGATTTTCCCACCATGTTTCTTAGTATAAGACGATTGTTTGTAAATTACAGAAACAAATGTTCATTCTTTTTGTTTTGTTATTTTTTGAGACTGCAATCGCTAAATATTTTTTGGAAAATCCGTTGTTGACGCTCATCACCAGCAAGCGTTAGCATCTCGTATATTGACTCAAAACTGTCTTAATTATTCTCATGTAAAACTTTTACCCCTAACTTTGCGTTCGAGGTCTCGTGCTCAAGTATCTAGGAACAACAGCAGCCAAAGAGGAGAAATCGAAGAGTGGTCTCGATGGGACGCTACCCTACAGAGGTCGGCATTCTCGTCGAGAAAATACTCCAGAAGTCTGTTGGACGGTACCCGGAACAGACGTGCTCACGAAGATTCTGGTTATAACACAAGCGATGGTGGTTTCGACGGTAAGCGTTGGTCCCAGGAAAACTCGCACGATAGTGGCGGTATCTATTCGCCCAAATGGTCGCCCATTTCAATTCAAACAGGCTTCAGTGGGAAACCACCACCATTCAAAAAAAAACAACCACTAGCTTCAGTGCACCAACAGCAGGAACAGGTACAGCTGGTCATTCTAATGTGTCCTCTGTTCTCATCTGCAGGTGCAAATGGTCTTTCAGGTCTGCTCAGTGGTGGTGACATAATAGGTTCGAAACATTTTGCCATCGTTTGTTGAAGGTGCCAACAATAACGGTAACAGTACCACTTCGACACCTAACAAACGACCGGTGCAGAAAGTCATCGCTTCGCGAAATATATCCACATATCAGGCGGAACAGTCTACTAACCATCTGAAAGGGAACCATCATCTCTCGATGAGTGCCGCCTCGGTGGGATGTTCCCCAATGAGCAATGGTAAAATACCCATTCCTGATGGCACCCCGATCAAGATGACCGTGTCCAACAGCAGCTGTACGGATTACGCATACGAAATTTGTCTTTTGAATTGTATGATTGCAAACAAATGTTACAGACAAAATATACTTGAATCTAAAAGTCAAATTGTTCGATATTTATTTCGTCTAGAAGCTAAGCCCGCAATAGGGACATTTCACTTGGAAAGCATTCAGGTGGACTTGTTTCACGTAGGGAAACATTTTCGGACGAGTGTAGTACTCCATTGTACTCCATACATTCACTCCATATATTCACATTCTCATGTCGCTTCCTGTGAGTTTCTAGGGCAAATTTCTGCTCGATAGATAATCCACATGTGTCGCATACAAGTCGCGATGCTCGAGACGTTTGTGCTTGTCCAACTCTTTTAGTTTCGAATTCCATGTCACATTGGAAATTGCTTCCTTCTACAATGGGTTTTCTTTATTTTCAATAGATTTTACCAATGTGAAAATACTCACTCCAAATGTTTCTCCATATGAGCGTCGAATGTCTTTGGATAATATGCTTATATATGTGCTGTGAACAGTGCTGCGAAGCAGCTGGAAGATCGTCATAATTTCACCATAACCGATGTTTCGTTGATGCCGATGTTTAAAATGAAAAACATCTGTCATGGATGTCGATAATGAAGTTTACCCAAACAAATCTAGTACACAGAAATACGGCCGTAAATGAGGATAGCTTTTTCTTTGACGACGTATCGTATCCGACGAATGAATATACGGATACGGCCGTAAATGAGAATAAGGGTGATAAATAGTGACCCTCGTATATTACCATACAAATTTAACAAAAAAAAGTTTTTTGTTCAATATTTAATGTTTTTTTTTCTGGTTATTAAATTTTTATATTTCGGATGGCTTGAGTTTTTATTTTTCTGATTCTCTAGTTTCTGAATATTCTGATCTTCTAGTTTTCTGGTTTTGTGGATTTGCAGATTTTCATGACTACACCTTTTTTTTTTTTTTAAATTTCTGATTTTTTTCCATTTTTTTGGATTTTCTTTCTGATTCTCTAATTTTCAGATTGTTAGATTTCCTAATTTAATTATTTTATGATTTCATGATTCTCAGATTACTGTATCTTTCAAGTTTTCTGATCTTGTTGACGTTTTCTTTTATTCTATTTTTTTAATTTTCTGATTTTCTACGTCTCATAATTTAGCATTTTTCTATTTTCAAATCTACGGAATTTTTGATTTTAAAGTTTTCTGATTAGCTGATTGCTTAATTTATTAATTTTCACAATTTCTTTCTTTTTTTTAATTGGCAGACTTATCTCACTTCTTAACTAGGCGAACCTAGCCAGAATTTTCACCTGCCCCCGGGCTTCTGAATGCCAAAGGGGGACTAGGCTCTGCGGAATGCACGTATCTGCATGCTCGTGCTGTTTTAGTCCTGACCGAGGAATTGTCGGACAATCGCGCAGGTGCTAAGGATGACCGACTTTTGGATGCCGGCCAATTCCTTCTCGATGTTCAACACCTTTAGCGCTTCCAGAAGTGTCTTCGGGATAATTCCAGTTCCAGAGAGAACGACTGGAACAATTCTTGGGACCTCCCTTAGCCCCCACAGTTCCTTGAGCTCCACGGCCAATGGTCGGTACTTGCAGATTTTGCGACCGTGGGTCTCCTCCAGATTCTGGTTCAGTGGAATAGCGACATCGATGATGGTGACTTTGCGGTCGCTCTTGTCGTAAACCATTATATCTGGGCGGTTGTGGTGGATCGAGAGGTCGGTCAGAACAGTGCGATCCCAGTACAGCTTGGAACGGTCATTTTCCAGGACAGGTGCAGGCAGGTACCGGTAGTTTGGTACGTTGTCTTCCAGTAGAGCACATTGGAGCGCCAGTTGTCGATGAACAATACGGGCCACGTTGTTGTGGCGCTCGGTGTAGGCTGCGTTGGCCAAAACGGGACAGCCTCCCATAATGTGCTCTATGTTTTCACCTGGTTGATGGCACATCCGGCAAATGTCATCAACGTCTTGATGCCAGACGTACCGCCTGCAGTTTCTCGTCGGCATTATCCTGTCCTGGATGGCTATCATGTCGGCTTCTACTACTGAAGAGAGTTCACCACGCGTTAGCCACAGATTAGATGCGGCCTTGTCGACGTGTGGCCGGTCCAGTTGATGGGGGTGGGCACCATGCACTGCCTTCTGCTTCCAAGCTGCAATCTTCTCCTCCACTGTCTGCAGATTGCAGTTGAGTTGGTACTCCGCTTGCGCCAAGTGCAGAGCGCTGTATCCTCTGTCGGCGGCGCAGACAGCCCGGTATAGCGCGTTTTGGTTGGCGCGTTCTGCGAAGTACTCGCGCAGTTGTACCTGGGCAACACACAGTGCAGAAATGTCGACGATTCCAAGTCCCCCTTCTTTGCGTGGTAGTGAAACTCTCTCCAGTGCCGATTGAGGATGGTGCATTCCGGCCTCTTTGAATGCTTTCCTCATCCTCCTCTCAAGGTCCTCTAGGTTAGTTTTGCTCCATTTGACTACACCAAAACTGAAGGTCAGCAGGGGAACCGCGAATGTGTTGATCGCGCGTACCTTGTTCCCCGCGTTGAGGAAAGTCCTCAGGACACAGTTCACTCGACTCAAGAACTCGTCTCGCAGCTCCGTCTTGATGTCGGAGTGGCGAATCCCGGTGAGCTGTCGGAATCCAAGATATTTATAGGATTCGCCACGAACCATGTCTCTTATAAACTCGCCGTCATAGACCTCGTAGCCTCCGGATTCGGTAAGTTGTCCTTTCAGCAGGTGGACACAGCGACACTTGTCGAGGCCGAACTCCATACAGATGTCCCTGCTTATGTCTTCGACAACCCGGATAGCTACACCTAGACGCTGACGTGAATCAGCGTAGACCTTGAGATCGTCCATGTAAAAGGTATGGGTCACTTCTTCGTGGGCGCCGTCGCCATACCTTATTTTATAGCCATGACCGTTTCTATTGAGCGTCCTACTGAGGGGGTTCAGTGCCAGACAAAACCAAAGCGGGCTGAAAGAGTCGCCTTGGAATATCCCCCTCTTTATCTGCAGCGTTCTAGACTGCAACACATTTTCCCCATCACTGAGGTGCAGAGACGTACTCCACTGCCTCATCGCATGCTGCAGGAACCTAACGACGACGGGATCCATTTTGTAGAGCTCCAATACCCGGACGAGAAACGAGTGAGGTATGGAGTCATAAGCCTTCCTGTAATCGATGTAGGCCATACTTAGGTTCCGCTGGTTATATACCGCCTGGCCAACTATGGCTGCGTCGATGATGGCCTGGTCTTTGCAGCCATGCGTATTTTTCCTGCATCCTTTCTGCTCTTCTGCGATGATGTGATGCTGTTCGCAGTGAGCAGAAACTTTGGCGGTAATTATGCTGCTCAGTATTTTGTACAGACTCGATAGGCACGTTATCGGTCTGTACTTTGATGGGTTCAATGTGTTGCTGTCTGATCAGGCGAGAACCGTCGGAATTAATTATGCGGAAACAACGAACTATTTGAATTTTTCGATATTTTTTATTTCGAAAGAAAACGCGCGAACTGTTTTGTGGATCAGATCTGGTGTAAAAGAGGCTGCGCCTAGTTGTCTGGCTTCTTTTATAGCCAAACGGATCTGCCAATCTATTCTAGCTTTCTCTCTCTTTCCCTAGTCGCAGCTAGGTTTCAATTTCAGTACATTGGGTTACGCAATAGATGATGGGATTAACAATAGGAGTATTTTTTGGGGGATAGGATGCTGCTGATTCGATAGATGATAGGCTGCTCCAACATAAGCCGGCCCCCGTTGAAAGGTTAATCCTTTCAACCAAATTAATCGTACATATTGATCCTAATTGCGATTTCATATATGAGTCCTAATGCTATTGTTTTTAATTCATTGAATTGTAAGATGCTTATTCACTGTTTTAGTAAGGTTTTGTTGCTCGGTCCTGGTTCATCTGCTTGGTCACTTGTTGGTCATCTGTTCCATCGTAATCCTGGAGATGTCATCGAAAATCGTAAGGGAATGGTCTGCCATGGTCTATGGGCATTGTAGAAATCCAGATATGCGTCCTCTGAAGCTTCTAGTAACACACGTTGGGTGTACTCGGGTTGTGGGTTGCAGTAGCCGTCGACGAAACCAAACATGCAGGAGAAAAAAAATTCCTTGAGTTTTTTGAAAGTTCATTAAATACAAACACTTACATGGTTCGGAGGCCAATGGGCCTCCGATCGTTGCGCGGTGAACCCGCGATGGAAGATTAGATGAAATCTACGCTGGAACTGGCATCGCCAGTGGGGGTGGTTGTTGCTTGATGGATTGGTAGAACGCAAATTTTAGCAATTGCTCGCCTATATTCGCCGTCAGCTGTTCTCACGGATACCACTCTCACGTGGTTGTCGTCTCCTCGGAATATTTGCGTGATTCTCCCGTATTTCCACTTCAATGGTGGAAGATTTTCTTCTTTCAGAAGAACCATTGTTCCTATCGATATATTATCTCGAACTTGGGTCCACCTTGTGCGAGGGTGTAGACCGGATAAATAATCAGTTGTCCACCGCTTCCAAATCCGACGCAGGAGTTCTTGGTTCTCCTGCCAGCGGTCTAGTCGATTGCGGGGAATTGCTGAGAGATCGGGTTCTGGAATTGACGTAAGAGAACGGTGTACCAGGAAGTGTCCTGGCGTTAACACTTCCAGATCGTTCGGATCTGCGCTCAGTGGAGTGAGCGGTCTGGAGTTCAAACAAGCTTCAATGCGTGTTAGCAGGGTGACGAACTCATCTTGTGTGAGAATAGAATTCCCAACCGTCGAGCGGAAATGGCGCTTGAATGATTTCACCGCTGACTCCCACAAGCCGCCGAAGTGTGGACTGCGAGGCGGGATGAATTTGAACGTAATCTCTTCTTCAGCGCAGTTCTTGATAACAGCTGATTGGTGATTTTGCGAACGGAATTGCCTCGCTAGGTCAGCAAGCTCTCTCGATGCTCCCGTGAAATTTCGACCGTTATCACATTCGATGATTTTCGGCTTGCCTCTTCTGGAAATGAATCTGTGTAACGCCGCAATAAATGCTGCAGTCGACAAATCATAGACAGGTTCTATGTGAACGGCCTTCGTAACAAGGCATACAAAAATTGCAATATAGCATTTAACTGGTTGTGTTTTGCGAATTTTCCGGTACTGAAATGGTCCGCAGAGGTCTACACTGGTATTCACAAATGGTAGGGTGGGAGTAATCCTTTCTGGTGGTAAATCTCCCATTATCTGTTGAAGATTACTTGGTCTACAGCGGAAACAATGTATACACGAGTGTACCACCTTCCGTGCCAAGTTACGAATCGAAAGTGGCCAATATTTCTCGCGTACGCAGGCAACAAGAAGTTGCGGTCCAGCATGCAAATATTTTGTATGATAATGTTGGAGAATGGTATCCGTAAGAGGGTGTCGTGAAGGGAGTATCATTGGGTGTTTCCGATCTTCAGGAATAGAAGCATTTCTAAGACGACCTCCTACTCGTAGGATTCCATCAGACATAATCGGAGAAAGATTTTTCAACCGCGAATTCGGTTTCACTTGCCCTTCTTTGGATACTGCTGCGATATCAATAGCAAAAACTTCACGTTGGGCAATCCTTACGAGGGTTTTAACTGCTTCACCCAATTCGAAAGTTTGAATGTTCCCAAAGTGACGATCGGAATGGTTTTTCGCTCTAGTGTTGTGAATAAAGCGCATTAAAAGAGCGACAAGTCTAGTCATACTCGAGAAGCTAGAGCGAAGATAAAATAATTCATTTGGTTGAGAGACTTGAATCGGTAACGAAATCGGTCGTTCTTCGAGATATTCTACAGGCACGTCTACTAAGGGTGGTTGTACTAATGCAGGCCAGAAACGAGGCTGTTGACTAAGCCAAGATGGACCATTCCACCATGCTGCTGTATCCTTGAGCTGAACAGCATACATTCCTCGGGATATGATGTCAGCAGGGTTGTCAATCCCAGGAACGTGTGCCCAAATACCATTTGCTGTGAGATGTTGCACTTCTGATACTCTGTTCGCGATGAACGTCTTCCAGCGCGAAGGCGTCGATCTGAGCCAATGTAACGTGATCAAGGAATCCGTCCAAAAGAACGGTTTGAAATTCAACGGAATACTAGTGTTTATTTTATTGAAAAGATGACTCAAAAGAAGTGCTGATGAAAGCTCTAGCCTCGGCAAAGATATTCGCCTTTGGCCCTTCGAAACACCTAGCGGCGCTACTCGCGATTTTGCCGCCATAAGATGCACAGAGATTATTCCATCAGCAGAAACTGTTCGCATATAAATGCAGGCTCCATAGGCCTTTTCCGACGCGTCGCAAAAACCATGCAATTCAACTGCTGCTGGAGTCGGTCTGCAGGCAACCCATCTAGGAATAGAAAGCAATGACAAATCATTCAAAGTACTGCGAAACTCGAGCCAAAACTTTTGGTGTGCTTCTTCTAGTGGCTCATCCCATGAGTTAGTGCGTTGCCAAAGAGTTTGTATGAAGATTTTGGCTATTACCACAACCGGACCGATTAACCCAAGCGGATCGTAGAGTTTAGCGGTGTCCGATAGAACGACACGTCGAGTGATTATGGGTCCCTGTGACCATTCCGGTATGGCATATTTAAATCTGTCGAGTGATGGTTCCCACTGCAAACCGAGAGCCTTGATAGGCGTAGGATCGACATCCAATGTGAACAGTGATCTCTCATCACGTAACTCAGCCGGAATTTTCGAAAGAGTAGCATTGGAATTCGACGCCCATTTGCGTAGGTTGAATCCGCCTAATTGTAACAGCTGGATCAGTTGTGTACAGAGTTCCTTCCCTTCTTCGATGGTATTCACTCCAGTCAACATGTCGTCCATGAAAAAATCATTCTCAAGGACCCGCGATGCATTTGGATAGTTGATGCTCTCTTGCTTGGCCAGCTCCTTCAGGCATCTGGTAGCTAAGTATGGCGCCGAAGCCGTACCGTATGTCACGGTCGTGAGCTCAAACGTACGTATCGGCTCCTGTGAGGAATTTCGCCATAGAATTCTATGGAGTGGATGATCAGATGGGTGTATCCCAATTTGGCGGAACATCTTCTCGATGTCCGCTATGATTGCAATTTTATGTATTCGAAATCGGACGATTAGCGAAAACAAATCGTCCTGTATGACTGGACCGACCATCAACGCTTGATTTAATGAAACTCCGCTATCCGTTCGCGATGATGCGTCGAACACAACGCGTAGCTTGGTAGTGGTGCTATCCGCTTTTTGTACACAGTGGTGTGGTAAATAGTACGATGGAGTGACTATGGATTTTTCATCATCTATCTCTCTCATATGATTTAGCGATAAATATTCTTGGATGAAGTTTGAATAAGATTCCTTTAATCTGACATCGGAATCCAATCGACGTTCTAATGCCAGAAATCTTCTGGTTGCAATTTGTTTCGATTGTCCAAGTTGAGTCAGAAAAGCTTGACGTTTGGGTAGGGTAACTACGAATCTTCCGAAGGTGTCACGGAAGGTTAATTTTGAGAAATGCTCTTCACAAGCAGATTCTTCTAGGGAATGTGTACTATCACGCCAACAGGACACCAAATCCCAAAATCGATATAATTGTTTCTCAAGTGACTTGGATCCGCAAACATGAGCAAATTTTCGATCTGTATGCTCTGTATGCCCAGAGTCTATTTTTCCTGAAGCAACCCAGCCAAACACTGTGTTTTGCATGATTGGCTGTTCAGGTCCGAGTTTGATGAAACCATTCAAAAGTAAATCATAATACATCTCCATTCCTAACAGAAGGTCGATTGATCCCGGTTCGTAGAATTTGGGATCAGCTAGAGTGATATCCGAAGGAATAATCCACGACGACTTATTGATGGACCTCGTAGGGAGTTCATGAGTAATCCTCTTCAAAATATGACAGGATTCTTCGGTAACGAAATCTGAACAGTGTGATCCAATCCGAACCTTGACTGTGTGCGACGATACGACGAAAGAATTGCCTACGCCTCCGATTTCTTGGTAATCGGGATAACGGCGCAACTTGAGTTTCTGCACCAGGTTTTCCGTGATGAGGTTAAGCTGGGATGCAGGATCTAACAGTGCTCTTGCCCATTGTGTGTGACCGTTGAGGTCGAAGACCTTTACGAGCGCTGTTTGTAGCAGTACGGTGGATGGTATGGTTCTTGTACTACCAACTAGTGAAGTAGAAATGAGGCTAGTGACAGTCTCCGAGGTCGAAGGTGTTTGAGGTTCTGGTAACAACGTGGTATGCAATTGCGAGGAAGACTTATTCGAGATGTTTGTTTGAGCATTCTGAGTCGATGGCGAAGTCGATGAATAGTGTGTGGATGGTGGAAACGATTTTGATTGCGAAGAAGAGCGATCATTCGGAATTTGGTGGAGCATAGTGTGGTGCTTCTGGCTGCAAACTCTGCAGGAACTGGATGAACAATTTCTCATGATGTGCGAGGACGAAAAACAGTTGATGCATAAATTCTTTTTCTTCACCAGGTCGAAACGTTGTGAAACTGACATCTTTTGGAAAATGTCGCATTTAAATGGTGAATGTGCGGTTTTCGAACAAAATGGACAAAGCGATGAAACAGCCTGAATAACTGTATGAACTGTAGCGATTTTCGATTTGGTTGGTCGACTTATTTCCGGTTTCTGGCATTCCGACAGACGAGACCTTAGTGGTGTTAGTGTTTGGAGAACTGTGAGATGGTTACGCAGGAATGTGATTATTTCGTTATATGTAGGCACCTCCGTTGACTGATGATACATCTCCCAATGTTTGAGCGTCGACTGATCAAGACGACTGCATAACATGTGAGCTAGCAATACGCTCCAGTTATCCGTGCAAATATTCACTTTATCTAATAAACACACATTCCTCTCAAAATCGTCGATCAATTGCATCAGCGAATTGTAATTCTCCTTTTTCATATAATCGATTGAGAATAACGCATCAAGGTAATGTTTTACTATAAGCTTCTTATTATTGTAGCGGTTCTCTAACAACTGCCAAGCTACAGAATAATTTGCAGATGTGATTTCAATTGATTCCACAACCCGTCGAGCATCTTTTGTTAGAGTTGACACGAGGTATGTGAACTTATCGATTTGTGATAACTGAGGATTAGAATCGATCAGTGACTTAAATGTGTCTCTGAACGTGATCCATTCAGTAATGGCGCCATCAAAAGATGGTAGCTTCACTTCAGGTAATTTTATACGAGATGATGAGTAATTAAACACTTCGGCTTTCATAGACGAATCTCGTATTCGATTCGGATCAATTTTCAGTTTGTTCATTTCAGAGGTTAGAAAACCTTGTGCTTGGATAAAATCCATCTCAAACGATTGACGAATCGTGCGATTTGCATTGTCTACTGTATCATGATCTTCGTCACCACTATCACGTTTATCACCATCATCCTCCAACAATTCAATTTGAAGACGATTTGCATAGAACTCTTTATGTAGTGTATCTAACCGTTGTTTCCATCCTTCTAATTGAATGACATCTGTCTCAGGATCGAAACTCGCACAAAATTGCTTTAAACTGACCATTGTATCGAGATAAAACCGCTCTTGGCGGGAAAGCTTCCGCAAATTTGACGACATTTTGCAACAACTAATGAAATTTTCTCAACTCTACTCGCAATTTCACACGATGGTTATCCACCTTGTGGATTCGGCTTACACTATGCCACCAACTAACGCTTTGTGATGACAACTCTCGAAATTGTATATAATCGATCAAATCAAAATTCTGGTAATAAAACGACAAATTTCCTTTATTTGCTTCTCCGTATAAACTTCCTTTCGACATACAAAACTATCGATCGAGGCTTCACTCGCATGCAGTACTCACGGTCAATCCCTTTTATCCAGCGAAGGACGCGTAATCGATGCTATTGTTCACTCGCAACAATAGAAGTCCACGCCAGCTCAGCATCCGATGATGTGTGATGTGATGTGGATATACGAAATCTCGACGCTTCGAGATATAGAATGTCCAACTGATAAAGAACACTAACGAGATCACAGTTCAGTTTTTGTTCTTTCTCGCACTTTTCACTCCACTAATTGTCTGATTGCTCACGCGTAACGTACAATTTTCGACACAATCTAATTAATTCTGACGATAAGAATTTTTCACTAACTTCGTGATTTTTCGAAATCACGCGATAAATCCGGCTTTGGAGGACCAAAAATGATCAGGCGAGAACCGTCGGAATTAATTATGCGGAAACAACGAACTATTTGAATTTTTCGATATTTTTTATTTCGAAAGAAAACGCGCGAACTGTTTTGTGGATCAGATCTGGTGTAAAAGAGGCTGCGCCTAGTTGTCTGGCTTCTTTTATAGCCAAACGGATCTGCCAATCTATTCTAGCTTTCTCTCTCTTTCCCTAGTCGCAGCTAGGTTTCAATTTCAGTACATTGGGTTACGCAATAGATGATGGGATTAACAATAGGAGTATTTTTTGGGGGATAGGATGCTGCTGATTCGATAGATGATAGGCTGCTCCAACACTGTCTTTCGGGAGGAGGAAGGTGACGCCACGGGTGGCGAATTCAGGAAGGTTGTGTGGGTCACGTAGCACCTTGTTGAAGCACTCAGCTATCTTTGGATGTGCGACGGTCAGCTTCTTGTGCCAAAAGTTCTGGACACCATCGGGGCCCGGTGCTGCCCAGTTCCTCAGGTACCGCGAGGCTTCGCGGACATCGTTCTCTCCGACGATGATAGCTGGCATCTCTCCAATTTCACCACAACTCTCCTCCTCCCGTCTTAACCACATTTGCCCGTCGCGATGTTCTACTGGGGTCTCCCAAATACCAGCCCAGAAGTTCGTCACATCGCTAATATCTGGCAAACCTTCGCGGTAGTCGGGCTTCTCGTCGCTAATGTGGTCGTAGAACGCTTTTTCGTTATCTCTGAACATCCGATTTTGTTCCTGGCGCTTTGCAGAGTCAGAGTAACGTTTCAGCCGTTTAGTTAGGACGCTCAATTGCTGTACCAGTGTGTCGAGTTTTTCCGTCAGCTGGTGAGCTCCCAGCTGGCGAAGTTCAGTAGGCCGCACGATCACAGCAACTTGGCGACATAATTTCGCCGATCTGCTGCCTCTTTTGTACGCCATCAGTCTTCCAATTGCGGCGCGCTTGTTTAGGATCCGTTGCTCCAATCTCCTTCGCCATGGAGGCTCACGCCTTTCACGGAGATGTTGGAGCAGTCCGCCTCTTGGCCTAATACGGTATCCTAAACTTTTGGCGGTCGCCACAGCAGCACAGTAAACTTTCAGTTGCAGCTCCTCCATGTTCTCAGCATCAACCAAGTGCAGCGGAAGAACGTGCTCGTTCATGAGCTTTACTGCACTTGTCAGCCTGCGGGAATGCTGCAACTTCGGGATCCTGGGGCGCGACAAAGGGTCCGTGTCGCGGAACTGTGAGATCGCCTCGTCGTAATGGAAGACCAGATCGCGTAGTAGTTGTTGATCTGGCTGTGGATCTTCCGGCTCAGGGGGTTGTTGTACTGTGGCCTCCACTGGTGCTGATTCGCGTGCCCCACTCGCGAATGAATTGCTCAGCCGTACTGAACTTCGTCTCGACACATCGCTTGCTCTGTTGTTCCTGGAGCTTAGTTCTCTCTGCACCTGCTGCTTGATCTCGTCGACTTGCGTTTGGGAGAGCATATTGTTGCGTACAATCGCTCTACGCCTCGCGTTCATCGCGTTTTGGTCAAGCCTCCCGACGAACTCTGGATACGCTTCCTCGAACATTGCGAGTATTCGAGGGCGACCGCTCATGTCCGTCTCCAAAGCAGTGCAGATGTAATAGGCGCGGATCACGAATTCATTCATTTCATGTGTCCACATGATCCGTCGCCTAGTAGTACCCACAAGTGTGGACGACTGTCGTCTGACAGTCGCAACACGCCTCGTAGGCGCAGCGTTTCGTTGGTGATGTCGATGGCTGCTGTTTCCGTGTGGCGGTAGCTCTTCGGGTTGAACCCGGCTGGTGGCCCGCTCTTGCACATCGCCCTCCAGCCGCTGGCCGCTCGCTCTTACGCCCGTTCCAGGACCAGCTCCAGTTCGGGGACCCTCCTCGGGCGATCGCATTCTGAGTATTCTTCGTGAACGTAGCTCCATTTTCTGGGTGTATCTCCTTTGCCCGGGAGACAGCGGGTTGGCAAGGCCTCCATGACCCGGGAGGCCTTCCCCGGGAGAGATATAGCGCTCTGACTCGCTCGCACCCCCTCACTTAGCCACTTTCGACACCCGTTCTCGGAGTCAAGACCAGGTGTGTGTTTCCAGTTCACGCCCGATCTAAAAATGTCGTCATATGATCTTCGTGGAGGCGTGAGATAGGAACATTTGAGACCAACAGGTAGGCTCCTACCCTAGTGTTGATCCCCATTTGAGAATATGACTTTTTTTATTTTTCTATTTCTTATTTTTATGTCTATTTTTGTTTTTGAAATTTTCCTGATTTTCTGATTTTACGATTTTGTTATACTTCAATTTTATGACTATCTAACTCCTAAAATTTCACTCTCCTATTTTTTGATTTCCTGGTTATCTAATTCTATGATCAACTGATTACCTGATTTTCAGATTTTTCTTCATATTTTAATTTTTTTTAAATATTTTTTTTTATTTTGATCGTCTGATTTTCTGATTTTCTGGCTTATTAATATTTAAATTTTAATTATATATTATCTTTTTTTGAGTTTATTATTTATGATTTTCTGATTTTCTAATTTTTGACTGCTGATTCAATCTTATTTCCCAGATTTTAGTTTTTCATAAGTTTGCTTTTATTCATATTTGAAATTTCCTGTTTCCTGTCATCCTGTTTCTTTCAAATTTTCTGATTTTCATAATATAATTTTCTTTTTCTCAGATTTTCTCAGAGTTTTTGATTTTTATTATTTTCTAATTTATATAATTTCCACTTTTTTCTGTATGAATTTTGTTAATTTCGTTTTTCTATTCAATGTTTTAATGGTTTTCTATTTTTTTGATTCTCGGATTCACAAATTCTGATGTTCCGGTTTTGTTTTTTTTTTATTCAATTTAATTTTTCATTTATATTCACCAATGTTACTTTAGTTTCGGATTTTTTATTATTCACTACCAAATTTAACAAGAAATTTTGTCTGTATTTTTCAGTTTTTTTTCAATTTTTTTTTATTTTGTGGTTATCAAATTTTCATGTTTTGGTTTTTTCAGATGTCTTGTGTTTTAATTTTTCTGATTTTCTAATTTCTGAAAATTTTTATTTCTTAGTTTTCTGGATTATTTGATTTTTTTCAGATTTTTTGAATTTCTGATTTCAATTTTGAATTTTTTTCAGATTTAATTTATGATTCTCTAATTTTCTGATTTCCAAATTTTCAATTTCATTATTTGATGATTTCTTATTTTTAATTTTTTCTCATGTTAAACGTTGTTGAGTTTTTTCATCATTTTCTTTCTCGTTTGCTCCGTTCATAGTATAACTTGTTTCGTTACGACACGATCGAACGCATTTCGGTATTATTTACTTTCTCAACTGCTGTTATGGGCAGTTTTTATTTTTTGAAAGTGGTTTCGAAGCAGTAATTGTGTGAAGGGGCAGTTGTTTTCAGTGTGCAGGAGGAAATTCCCTCAGAGTGATTTGCAGCAGCAGCATTTCAAATGAAAAATATTCGCCGTTTAATCACCCGTTTGTACGGTGCTTCCACCGATTTGTACAGCTATTTTCAGGAGGCCAGGTTCTCCATGTTTCAAAGTCGTAGAGACAATTTAACAGTGACAGAACAAAGAAAGAAAAAAGCATTTCGTGTTAATTTTTCCTCCATTTTACGTTTTTGTTTGCGCGAGGTTTTGTTTCTGTGCCGGGGACATCGCAATATAAAAAGGTGTGCGTGTAATTCCATACGCTCTCTCGAATATTGATATCCGCTCTCACGCAGTGTATGCTTGTTTTCACTTTTTATTTTTTCTTACCACAAATCATTACCACTTTTTCCTTTTAAGTTCCACTTCTCTTCTCTGCTATCATCTTCTTTCCCATGCATACGAATATATTGAGTGCATGATACAATGTGCTAGAACAAAGTAAATAGAATACCAGCGAAAGAAACGCGAATCTTCCGGAGAGGAAATATGAGAAAGCGAAACACAGGGTGTGTCACACGAAGCAAGATAAGTATCAATCATAACATTAAATATCTAAAATTTAGAACCGGCAATCATATGAATCAATTATCGTGTAGCATTTGAGGAGAACCTATCTGCTTTGATCGACTCTCTTCATTGACTCTCTCTTCCAATAACCCCGGCCTTGCAGACAGATTTTGCCGTATTTTGCACATAGTTTAACAAACGAAGTTCTGTTCTATACTCTTGATCGTCGACCACATCAGACTGTGCTTTTACTGCTGAGTTATCAACGTAAGAGAACGTTGAGGAAGAGAGTCGATCGTTGCGGATGGGTCCTTATCGGGAGTTGCGCGGGAATTTATACATAATGAATTTGATTGTTTTTCCCAAGTCGTAAATCGTTAAACGTGAGTTATAAATCGTAGATCGCGAATCGTAAGGGTCATTCCTTTGATACTTTAACTTACTTATTTCTTTATTCTTTTTATCATGCAAAAGGAGTTTGACAGAAATGATCTCGGTTACCTTATTAGATTTCTTAAAGATAACTCGCGATATCGCTGCTCCGCCCTCGCGAGTAGAGTTTGATGAAGAATAAGTGCAATAAATTGTGATACATATATTTACGGTCGTACCAGTTCTACAGGAATGTTCACGGTTACCTTTTTAGGTTTCCCAAAGTTAACTCTCCGCTATCGCGTTGGAGTCATCGATATAGAACTCATCGCCTTTGCGATTGGAGTTCTATAAAGTGTACGAGTTGAAGACCAATCGTTACCTCCTCAGCTTTCCCAAATATAACTCCGTGATTCGATTTTAAAAAAAAAGCAACTGCGAAAATATTAGAATATTTAGCCGGTCCAATGAACTATGAAGTTGTTCTACTCAGGTTACCTGAAGATAATCTCTACCGCGTGTTGTGATATATATATGATTTTCGGAATTGCATCATCGAGTGGTAGATAGATTGCGTATACATAATCACATCACTTACCGCAGTGAAATTTTTTTCTTTACTATTCCCACTAACAACTATCCCTTCCATGATAAACGCTAGGGAACCACGCTATAGAGGCGACCCTTCTGGCCTTCGGGCGGCGAATATCATACTAACATTCCTTCCCTTCCTCTGGTGACTGTAAGGACGTGGCCGGCGTCGTTATTGACCATTTAAAGTTCGAATCACCGAAAATTGCACAACGAGAATGATTTGCTAGTCCCAAGCGTCATTCTATGTGTTCTTTGTGCAATTTGGTTGGTTTAGGTCAATCACGGAGAGCAACTACGAATTGTACAGTCTACCCAAGCTCAAGCTCAAGCTCATTTTCTGATTCTCTGAATCTCATAATCTAAGATTTTACTTTTGTAACATATAGTTTTATAGCAAACAATTTTTCGAACCCCATTGTACATAATCCAAATATGCCATAAGCACACCATATTGTATGCCTATTGTTTCAATTAGCCGGTCACCACACAATAGTAGCCACGGTTAGTAGAAATAAAGATCTCGAAGCATCAGCATCGTCTTTCATCTCGATCTCGTTCGGTTTTTTTTCCATTATTGGAAGAAATTAAAATTTTGTCGTTTTTCGAATTAATCTCCTTTCGTACATCGCGACTTCGTGAATTTCTTAGAGTCGTCTCGAACACCTTTTTTCAATTCTTCAGATTTTTCGATCAACAAGTTTTCTGATTTACTGCCTTTTTTCAGATTTTATTTTTTTTTCTGTTTTTTTATTTCTTATTTTCGTGTTTTTTCTTTTTGAAATGATTTCTTCTGATTTTAAGATTTTACGATTTTGTGATACTCTAGTTTTGTGATTACTTTATTCTTAAATATCCAGTTTCATAATTTTCTGATTTCTTGATCATCAAATTTTATGATTATCTGATTTTCTGATTTTCAGTTTTTTCTTATTTTAAAATTTATTGTTTTTGATGATTTTAATTTTTGTGAATTTTCGTTCTCATAGCAGTATTAATATTTTTTTTTATTTTTTTATTATTCGATTTTGATTTATTTTTTTCTTCGTGTTTTTTAATCCAAATTTTTGTTTAAAGAATTCTGTTCTCTGATTTCCTAATTCCGAATTTTCTGATTTTCCAAAATTGCTAATTTTGAACATTAATGTTCAGTTTCTGTTTATTATTAAATTTTTCGAATAAGATTTTTTGATTTTTTTATCTAATTTTTTTTTTATCCCATTTATTTATTTAAGGCTCATTAGCATTTTAGCTGTAACAGAGCCGAATTTCAATCGTGTACATGTCACATGGTTATCATATCTATAATTAGCACATTACACAGTTGTCATTCGCCAGTATTCCTTCTATACCATTACATATGGTACATTCACACAGTTGCCATTTAGGCGTAAGGGTATTCTTTCTGTTCTTCCATTATCCAGTTGGACCACCGGACAGCGGAGACAGTTGATTGATCATTGTTGAGTTATTTATAGAACAGTAGCCCGATGTGTCTTGCAGAGCAGAGCAGTTGTATGGATGAATCGATCTTATTTCGACCGTGGATCGATCTCCATCGCTGATGATTGTTGCGTGGACGTAGCTATTCTGTAACAACACAAAGATGGTCAATGAGGGTCCTGAGTTTTGAACTCACGATCGATCGCTTACTAAGCGAACACGCAACCAATGTGGCTACGGAGACCCCCAGGTTTTTTTTATCTAATGATATCCAGATATTTCATGATCTCAAATTTTTTAACTTTTCTATAATTTTTTGACTTTTCCAAATCTAAAGTTTTAAATATTTTGATGTTCTGATTTTTAGTTTCGTTTAATTGTTTGATTTTTTGATTCTCCATATTTATTCTAGTTTTCTAATTTACTTTTTTTTCCATTTTCTTATTTTCTGATTGAAGAATTGGTTACTTTTAATTTTCTTCATATTATTCAAAATTATTTTGATTTTCTGATCTTAACCTTCGATTCAAATTCAGACTAAGATTTCTTACATTACAGACTCTTCCCGTTTTTAATTCTGAAACTCAGATTCTGGTTTCAGATGATTGTTTTTTACCAAGTTAGTTTCCTGATTGAATTCCAAATATAAGCGGTATATCAGCGCACATTTTTCCAGATCTAGGTTAACAATCACTACTGTTAGATGGGAATCCATCATTGTCGAATAACCATCATCAATCGTCTCTCATCGTTTGATTATTTTTCTCTATCTCTGTTTTCAGATCCTCGCGTGGGCCAATCCGCGCGCAAACGAATGCCTCAATCCATACGAGTGGGCCTGCGGCCGATTTGAAGAAGATTTCGGAAAGCACAACTTCTTCGAGGCGCACAAGGGCGAGTGGAACTTTAACACGCATCTGCACTATAAAGGTCTGGCTTTGTTTTGAGATTGCCCGTTATGCTAATATGTTGTCACCGATCGAGTTTTTCTATTTCGTTGTTGTTGTTTCGGTTAATTACTTCCAGACACGATGTCCACCTACGAGTTTATCTTCAAGTTGCCCTCGGTCAAGGGACTAGGCCACACCGTCAAGAAGCTGCATGCATTCTGCACCTCGCTTGATCAAACGACCACCGGCGACACGACAATATGGCTGAAGCGGGTGTTTCGCGAATTGGGTGAGTCTTGGTTTCGTTTCGAGAAATTTTATTTGTTCATTTTTTTTTCCTTATTACGTAAGATGATGCTTCCGTGGTTTTTATATATATGGTACAAAGTTGGCTTCCTATACAGCATGAAATTTATAAACAAGGACTTCTTCTCTTCGGTTCGTTTTTTATCCTAAAGAAAAATAAATCTATTTTACCCTAGAGAAAATATTGCAACACGTCGTAACTCTTATGTTTAGCTAATTTATACACCCGTTGACGTTTTTTCCAAAGCTCCTGGTCTGCCTCTGGCAGACGGGAGAGCGTTGGTTGTGGCCAGTTTATTGCTTCTTGGTTTTCTTGTTGTCCTTTGACGAAGTTTCCCGCTTGGCAAGTGGTCCGATGGTGCTGCTGAAGAACGGAGCTCCGGTGCTGCTGATGAACGAACCACCAGTGCTGCCAATGAAAGGAGCGCCAGTGCTGAACGAGCCAGCATCGAAGGAGGAAGCTCCTCCGAAGGCACCAGACAGTCCAGCTCCACCAAGTCCGCTCAGTCCGCTCAGTCCGCTCAATCCACTAAGTCCACTAATGCCGCTAGCACCAGCTGCGTTCACGGAAACCGAATCGGATGCACCACCAAACGAGCTAAGTCCATTATCGGCACTGACGGAGACGGAATCACCACCGAACGAAGCACCGCTGAGTCCAGCAGATCCGATAAGTCCTGCGCCAGCATCAGCTCCACCGACGGAAAGTCCACTACCGGATCCCAAAGCTCCGAAAGCAGATCCAAAGTCAGCACCTCCACCAACGGCTCCACCGATGGCTCCAGCGCCAGCTCCGTTACCCTTGCCCTGATATTTGATGAAGTAAACTTCAGGCTTGCCACTGGTGTAGGTATCAACTGGAGCATCGGCAACATCGGCAGCAGCCTCGGGCTTCTTGACCAAAACGTAGACAAGAGTCTTCTCCTGGGTGCGGGTACGGGTGGAGGCGCGGTTGGCAGATGGGGCCTTCAGGGTTGGGGCCTTGATGAACAGCACCTTGTAGTGAGTCTGGGGTTGGATCTCAACACGGGCCTGACCCTCTGGCTCCTCTGGTTCCTCGGGGGCAGAGTGGAAGTAGAAGTGCTTCTTGACGACCTATTTGGGGGGAAAGAACGTCAAAAAGGGTCCTAGCATTTCCATGATCCATTGCAAATTACCTCGGGTCTAACATTGTACCGAACTTGGGCACCAGCGCCGCCCAGCGAGGCACCTCCTCCAATGGCGGCACCACCGCCAAGGAATGCAGCTCCACCACCGATAGATCCAAGACCAGCACCTCCGAGGGAGGAAGCATCGAAGCTACCGAGTCCAGCGCTACCACCGAAGGAACTGAGTCCAGCTCCACCGAAAGAGCTGAGTCCAGCGCTACCACCGAAAGAGCTAAGTCCAGCGCTACCACCGAAAGAGCTAAGTCCAGCGCCACCACCGAGAGAGCTAAGTCCAGCACCTCCAAACGAGCTGAGTCCAGCGCCTCCAAAAGAGCTTCTGAATCCGGCGCCTCCCAATCCCGACAAACCACCACTGCTCAGACCGACTCCGGCGTCGCCAATGCTTCCACCGAAGGAACCTCCCGACAAACCACCCTTGAATTACAAATGTGGGGGAACCCTCCTGATTAATCGGAGCTGCCCAAAGGCCTTACGGTTACCGACGAACTTACCGAGCTGAATCCGCTGGATCCCAAGCCGGAAAATGATCCTCCGGTGCTGGACAGGGTGTTACCATTCAGAAGCGACTGAGCGGAAGCCACCGCCAGACATGCGGATATTAGCTGGAAGAATGATTTCCTGATCAGTATTCATATCCGGGGTATCGTGTTCTTTCACTGAAAATGTCACTTGATCTTCTCATTTATTTTTTGCCCTGCTTTTCACAAAAACAAAACCAGTTGCACCAGTTTCCATTCTCACACTTGTTGCGTAACCATCACACAAAAGTCCAAAAATCCAAGAATCACACAAAAGGCTTCGGAGAGAATCCAACTCTCTCAGAACTCACCACAAAAGCACGCATCTTCGAATTAAACTTTTCTCTGCTGCCGCTACTGCTGCTGCTGCTGCTGCTGCCTTCCTGATTGAAGAATCACAACTCACTGAAGATGGGTGGGAAATTCTAGTCGCTTATATACGATGAAAAAACACCTCCGAAGCAGCAGCAGCAGCATCAGGTCTCCCGGTGGATCCAGTTGTGACCATTTTTCCACCATCTATTTCTGTCTCTGATGTGGAGTGTGCAGTCCGCTTTGCCCACTCTGCCACACACACAAATCGCTCAGAGGAGCCTTGCTAGTCCTGTTCTGGACCGAAATTCAGAGGCGCGAGAAAGAAATAGCAAACGGTGATCATCAATTTTTTTTTGTCGTGGGGGAACACTGATCGGCTCTCGAAAAACTTATACTCGTCAATTAGCATTCCGCGAAAAACAACAAACCATGCGCGTGCGAATCCTCCACCGAGAGCGGATTTCGGATTTTGGATTACGGAGTGTCACCACCAGCCAATTGGGGTAATACTTGCGCGCCACTGAAGGCCAGAGCTCTATGGAAACCACCAAACTGGATGATCGATCGAACGAATTCTAATACCTCGTCGTCGCGATCATCACAATTTTCGAAACATCAATCTCGCCTTGACTCGCATCTCCATCGCTTGTCTTGTGTAGATGTGTTTTATGCTAATTTCCCGCCGCCCCATCAAACGCGTAACCTTTTCCGGATGGTGGCGCGACGCAGCTCGGTCGTCGTTTGCCTTCCGATTATGCGGAGATTAACCCTCGATTCTGACCCGGCCAGTGGCGAACTTTCGCGAACTTTGAATCGAATCATAAAAAACGATGATAGAAAATTTAAATTTTTCTAACAGGTGGACAAACCGAATGCCGCCGTGATTGGGACATACAACTTAAACTTTTAAGTTTTTTTTGGAAAATAAGTGTAAAGTTGTTTTTTGAATTTGTTAATGCCGTCTGGCTAAAAATAGAAACATGAGCCAATCGTCTATACGGAATTCATGTAGAACACAATCAATCGTACCTTTTTTATTGCTGGATTAAGTCACGGTTCTAGTTTCTTTCGAAGTGAAACTTGAAATGAAAATGTGTTATTTTCATTCGAAAATCAATTTATGAATTTGTGAACAGTTATAAATCATACAATCATCATTATGAGCAGTCTTCTCTTCTATGAGTCTTAAAGAACTAGCTGAAGGACATAATTGGCATAACAACTGCTATATACATTCTATAAGGAAGAACAAAATTGCCATAATTCACAAAATTTATAGAATTGACTAAAATAACAAAACTAATAAATTAGAAAATGTGGAGCTTTAAAAAATCTGGGGAACTAAGAAAAATCTGAACATTTGAGAAATTCAAATAAAATTTAAATGATTAAAAAATTCAAAAAAACTTAAAAAATTTCAAGGTTTTGAGTGATGAAATTTCAGAAAATTAAAAAAAGAATTAAAAATTATTAATTTTTAAAAATTAAAAACTTTAGAAAACTCAAAAAAATAAAAAAAAATGAACATTTAAAAACTTAAAAGATTTGAAATATTTAGATAATTTAGAGAATTTGCAAAATTTACAAAATCATCGAAAAACACTAAATTTACAACATGTACAAAATTTGTAAAACTTACAAAATTTACACAATTAAAACAAATTAATACTCAAAAAAAACCACTGGACTCTAAAATCAAATCTAAAAATTCTTCAAATTTCGAACATTCTAAAAATTTCGAAAATTTTAAAAAATTTGAAAATTCTGAAAGTAAAAAAAGAATATTTAACCCTCTCAGAACTTACGGCAAAAGCGAGCATATTCGAGTTAAACCTAGAAAATTTAGAAAAAATCAAAAAAATTCAAGAATTTAGAAAATCCACAATATTATAAAAAATTCAGAAAATCCAGAAAATTATAAAAATACAAAAAAAATAACATTCGAAAGGTTTAAAAATTTGAAAACCATTTTAAGTTTTTTAAAAATTTTGTTTTGTGAAGTTATAATTCGCTAAAATTCTTCAAAAATTTGTCAAACTGATAAAATATTTGTAGATACGCATTATTTTATAAAATTTGTTGAACTTAGTAGAACTCATAATAATCGAAAAGATTTACAAACTTCTTAAAATTCGTAAAATTATAAAAATATTATAAAATTCTGAAACATTCATAAAATTCTTAAAAATTATCAAATCCGTAAAATTTGTAAACTTTGTAACTTGTAACTCGTAAAAGTTTTAAAATTATGAAAATTATGGAAATTTTTGAACTGGAAGTATCCTAACAAATTTAAAGTTCTAGGAATTTGAAAAATTTAAATAAAAAAAAAATTGTTTCCAATTTTAATTGAAAAAAATTGGAATAATATGGAATGAACATTGGAAGACATTGCACTATGGTCCAGGAGGTGCATTTAAGTGGAAATTAGCATCTAGAGCTCGACAGTGATTCTCTAGACAAAAACTGTTTTCGACAAAGTTGTTACATATAATAGAGCGCTCATTTTTATGTTATCAAAATTGTCGATGAAATGAAAAATCTAACTTTGTTATCTTTATAGATAGAGGTGAACATAGTTCGACAATATTGTAGCCCTGGTTATTTTAAGTAACTTTGTGGAACAATATTTCTTTCTATCTCTTCAAATAACCGATATAGCGCTTTTTCTCTAGGTTGAGTTAGGGCTACCATGAAAAAAAAGGTTTTTTTGCTCTAACTTTTATATGTAAAATTCTACATCAAAACTGTCTCCGAATGACTTTTAGAGCTTTCCAATCCACGCATTTCACGGTGCATAACTTGTATGTATCTTAATGCTACTCAAAGTTATTGATGTTTTTTCCCCGAAAGCATGACCTTTTCATTTGCTAGTCGTTCTTTTTGGGGCAAACATAATAAAAAATTATTGATGGCATTTTAAAGAGCACATTTGATTCTACATAAGGTGTAACTTTCAAAAGAGTGTTATTTTTTGTATTTGAGTAAATTAAATTTGAAATTATGAGTTTTTGCATATAAATGAACAAGTTGCAATTTTTAAATGCATATAGTAAGCGTAGACTTCAAAGCAGCATCACTTCAGTTCAGTCTTATAGGCACTCAACATGGAGGTTCAAAGAAGACACATAAGCATTTGATTTTGTAGTTTTTTATATGTATGATTTTTATTTATTACTATGAATTTAATTTCCATTATAACAACTAAAACAGGTTAATATGTACGTACGGAAGATTATAAAAATAAATTTGAATAAAACAATCGGAACAACAAAAGTTTGGTAAAATAATGTCATCAATCAACTCATTGCCAGTGAAATATGTCAATATATAACTAAAAAATAACACGTCGAGCCCCGAGTTGCTCTTCATACGGTTTCTATTCAGGAAGCATTTGATAATTTGTCGGTCCCCGCTTTTCTTTTTATACGATAAATATATTTTATTGTAGAAAAAGAAAATAGTCAGAAATTTTTCTTGTAATAATTGCATAACGTCTTCTATATTTCGTCCACCGAAAAAGGAAATCAACAATGTGTCTTCTTTAAACCTCCATGTTGAGTGGCTATAGGACTGAACTGAAGTGATGCTGCTTTGAAGTCTACGCTTACTATATGCATTTAAAAATTGCAACTTGTTCATTTATATGCAAAAACTCATAATTTCAAATTTAATTTACTCAAATACAAAAAATAACACTCTTTTGAAAGTTTCACCTTATGTAGAGTCAAATGTGCTCTTTAAAATGCTATCAATAATTTTTTTTATGTTTGCCCCAAAAAGAACGACAAGCAAATGAAAAGGTCGTGTTTTCGGGGAAAAACATCAATAACATTGAGTAGAATTAAGATACATACAAGTTATGCACCGTAAAATGCGTGGATTGGAAAGCTCTAAAAGTCATTCGAAGACAGTTTTGATGTAGAATTTTACATATAAAAGTTAGAGCAAAAAAACCTATTTTTTCATGGTAACCCTAACTCAACCTAGAGAAAAAGCGCTATATCGGTTATTTGAAGAGATAGAAAGAAATATTGTTCCACAAAGTTACTTAAAATAACCAGGGCTACAATATTGTCGAACTTTGTTTACATCTATCTATAAAGATAAGAAAGTTAGATTTTTCATTTCATCGACAATTTTGGTCACCCTATTTTTGATAACATAAAAATGAGCGCTCTATTATATGTAACAACTTTGTCGAAGACAGTTTTTGTCTAGAGAATCACTGTCGAGCTCTAGATGCTAATTTCCACTTAAATGCACCTCCTGGACCATAGTGCATTGACATTGAAAACGAAATAATTGTACTAACTCGAGAAGTATAAATCCGCACTAATTTATAAAATTCTTGGAAAGCAAACATTTGTAAACTTCGTAAAATTCGTAAAATCCGTAAAATATTATAGAATTCATAAAATTCCTAAAAATTTATAAATTCGTAAAAGGGCCTGGCCGGGTAAGGGAGTAATAAGTGCCCCCAAACCAAATCACTAGCTGTATGGCAAATATTGTAATTATTGTATTAAATAAGAAATTTTGGTGGTTTATTTGAACCCCTATGTGGTTTGACGTAGGATCTATAGTGAAAAACGTACTTTTTCGATTATTTCACGCCATCCTCAAAAGATCCGAGATAAAACATTCGAAAAAAAATACTGAATGTGCATCTTACTACGGTGTATCAAAAAAATCATCAAAAAAAAATTTCATCAAAAATTTTAGTACTAAAAAAAATATTGAAATTTTGAAAAAAAAATTTTTGGATTTAGAGATTCAGTACTACTCTAATTCATATTTTAATGTGTTTCTACGGCTTTTCTAAATATGTGTGATTTTTTTCAGTGTTTTTCTTTTTTTATTTTTTTTTATATAAATCGTTTATTTTTACAGGCTCAGTTACATTAGTTTAAAGGAGCCGAATTCTTAAATATATGTTTTAAAACTATACATAAATAATTTTCCTAACACTATGGTTAGTAAGGTGGAAAACCGATTACTCGCGGTTTACTCGAGTTTAGAGGGTGACATATTCTTTCAGGAAAGGGATGGGATATAAGGGAATTGTTACAATGTTGATGATCAAACTCGATTCTTAAATCTATTCGTATATCTATTGTATATATATATATATATATTTTTTTTTTTTTCAGTGTTGCGCAATTTTTTTTTTATATTTCCAAAGAGTGGTTAGGTAAGGGAGTAAAAAGTGCCCCCAAACCAAATCACTAGCTGTATGGCAAATATTGTAAAGGATATTAAATAAGAAATTTTGGCGGTTTATTTGAACCCCTATGTGGTTTGACGTAGGATCTATAGTGAAGAACGTACTTTTTCGTTTATTTCACGTCATCCTCAATAGATCCGAGATAAAAATTTGAAAAAAATGCTGAATGTGCATCTTACCACGGTCACGGTCAAGAAAAATTATCAAAAAAATATTTCATCAAAAATTTTAGTACTAAAAAAAATATAGAAATTTTGAAAAAAAATTTTTGGGATTTGGAGATTCAGTACTACTCTAATTCATATTTGAATGTGCTCTTACGGATTTTCTAGATTGATAAATATCTTCAAGCTGTTTTTGTTTTCAAATATCTAATAATAAAAATAAATTAATTTGAAAAAAAATAAAATAATAATAATACGCAGTACAAAAAAATGTTATAGATTTTCTGGCATTCCGAAATTTTGAAAACAAAATATAACTTTGAGACCACAAATCCGATTTGTTTTTTTTTATTTTAATCTTTCAATTGAATACCACAAATACAATAAAATTATCGTTTACAAAAAAATAAAAATAATGCAGACGATGAAGAAAATAATTTTTGTGTCACACAATGCTCTTAAAAATTCAGGAAAAATTACGCCACATGTAGAAAAAAGACACATACGAACGAATTTAAATTAAAATTTGAGCAGGAGTGGGTCACAAAGTTATATTTTTTTTTTTATAAATTTCGAAATGCCAGAAAATCTATAACATATTTTTGTACTATGCATTTTTTTAAATTTTTTTTATAATTATTAGATATTTGAAAAAAAATGTTTGAAGATATTTATCAGTCTAGAAAAGCCGTAAGCGCACATTTAAATATGAATTAGAGTAGTACTGAATCTCTAAATCCCAAAAAAAAAATTCAGAATTTAAATATTTTTTTTAGTACTAAAATTTTTGATGAAATTTTTTTTGATAATTTTTCTTGATACACCGTGGTAAGATGCACATTCAGTATTTTTTTTCCAATTTTTATCTCGGATCTATTGAGGATGGCGTGAAATAAACGAAAAAGTACGTTTTTCACTATAGATCCTACGTCAAACCACATAGGGGTTCAAATAAACCGCCAAAATTTCTTATTTAATATCCTTTACAATATTTGCCATACAGCTAGTGATTTGGTTTGGGGGCACTTTTTACTCCCTTACCTAACCACTCTTTGGAAATATAAAAAAAATATTTTTTGATACCGCGCAACACTGAAAAAAATCACACATATCTAGAAAAGCCGTAGAAACACATTTAAATATGAATTAGAGTAGTACTGAATCTCTAAATCTCAAAAAAAATTTTTAAAATTTCAATATTTTTTTTGGTACTGAAATTTTTGATGAAATTTTTTTTTGATAATTTTTCTTGATACACCGTAGTAAGATGCACATTCAGTATTTTTTTCAAATTTTTATCTCGGATCTATTGAGGATGGCGTGAAATAAACGAAAAAGTACGTTTTTCACTATAGATCCTACGTCAAACCACATAGGGGTTCAAATAAACCGCCAAAATTTCTTATTTAATATCCTTTACAATATTTGCCATACAGCTAGTGATTTGGTTTGGGGGCACTTTTTACTCCCTTACCCGGCCAGGCTTTGTAAAATTTGTAAGTTGTAAACTTTGTGATTTGTAAAATTTTAAAAATCATGGAAATTTGAAAAACTGGAAGTATTCTGGAAATTCTAAAAAAAATTAAGTTCTAGGAATTTTAAAATCTAAATGATTTAAAAAAATATGTATATTTCGGGAAATTTCTTGAAATATTAAAATATTTCAATATTAAGAAATTTAAAAATTCTAAAAGTGTTGGGAAATTTAAATTTTAAAATTTCAGAAAATTCAAAACAGCTAGACAAAAAAGAAAAAATTACATAAGGGAATTCTCAAAACTTTGGGAACTCTATTTTTTAAATGATATATTGAAAAAATACAAAGTTCATTAGATTCAAAGATTTAATTTTCACTTTTTTTTTCAAATCCGAAATATAAAATCTAGTTTAATTTTGTTTCCAGCTTCAATTGAAAGAAAAATGTAATAATATGGAATGGAAATTGAAAGCGACATCGAAAAATGATGAAAATTAGAGTGAATTAAAATTTTCAGAATGAAAAATTCGTTCACAAACAAGTTCTAAATCAATAAATTAATAAATCAACACCGAATAATTAAATGATTAATAATACATAAAAATAAAATAAATTTATATAATTTAAAATGTAAATGAAGTTTATTAAAAAAAAATATTACATTTATTTAATTAAAAAAATTGAAAGTAAATATAATTTGAAAAAAAAAATTGAACTTGTAAAAATTTATAATATATGTGAAGGTTTGAAAAATTTGCACTAATTTTCGAAATAATAATAATCATCAAAATTCATAAAATGAAGAAATTCTATAAAAATTTATAAAGTTTGTTCAAAATGTATAGAATTCATAAAAATTTTAAAACAAATTTAAAAATTCATCAAAACCACAGAAATTTATAAAATTCGTAAAAAATTATGAAAATTGTCAAATTTTATAAAATTCCAAAAGAAAACCATGACTATCGCTAAAATTTATAAATTCATCAAATTCTTGTAGAAAACTCATTGAAAATGCGTAAAAAAAGATAAATTCGTTAATAACCCCAGATTTCGGTAAAAATTAGAAATTATAAAAATCCGCAAATCATAAAATTTATTGATATTTGTAAAAAAATATAAAAATTTTATAACTAATTATCCCTATAAAAATTTACAAAGTTTGTAAAAATACAAAGAATCCGTAGAATTTAATAAAATTTGCAAAAATTCAAATAAAAAATCATAAAAATTTATGTACTTGTAGAAGTCATGGAAAACTCATTAAAAATTTCGACGAAAAACTTTGAAAATCATAAAATTCGCTGAAATATTTCATTTAACTAGAAAATTTAAATAAGATAGATTTAAAAACATTTGAAAAGCTTTGAAAAAATCATAAAATCATTCCTTAACATTTATGAAATTTGTAAAAGTTTATAAAAATTCGGAAAAAAACGAAATAAATTCGTAAAAAATAATGTATTCACATTTTGTCCAAATTCATAAATAATCAACGAAATTAATTCAATTCGTTAAAATTAATAAGTTTCGTAAAAATTCCTAGAAATTCATAAAATTTGGAAAAACGTTGAAATCCTTTAAAAAGGTTCTAAAATTTATCAAGCATTCATAAAATTTGTAAAATTCACAAAAATTTGGAAATTTGCATAAATTTATAAAATTTGTTAAAACACTTGCCATGATATATACAAATTTATGTACTTCATTCAATTCGTAAACACTCATGAGGCTTTCGAAAATAATAAAATTCTTAGAAATTCGTGAGATCTGTAAAATGTTATTTAACTCATAAACATTCATATAATTTTCCACATTTTCCAAGATTGAATAAATAATAAAATTTGTAAAAATTAATAAAATTTGGTACAACCTATAAATTTTGTAAAAATTAAAAAAAAAGGGAAAAAGAAACTTGTAAAAACTAGAAATACGTTGAAACTCGTAAGAATTTACAAAATTTATAGAATTTATTTAATTCATTAAATTTTTGAAATGTATATAATTTATACAATTTGTAAAAGTAAAACAAAATCATATTATTTGTAAAAGTACATTTAATTTAATTCGTAGCAAATCATTAAACTGTAAAACTTAATTGTATGTAATACTCGTAAGAGTTAGTAAAATTCGAAAAAATCATAGTTAATCCAATTCATAAAAAATCATAACTTCATGAAAATTTATAAAAATTCATAAAATTTGTTGAAATTAGAAATTTTTTAAAGTTGATAGATCTCGTAAAACGAATCTTGAAGAGAGAGAGAAAAAGAAAGACAGGGAAAAGGAAAAGAAGGGAGAAAGTAAGAGAGAAAAAAAGAAAAAGACGAAGGATGAAGAGAGGGAAAAGAGGAAGAAAGAGAGAGAGATGAAAGAAGAGAGTTGAAAGGAAACTTAGGGTTGATAGAAAAAGAGGGAGGAAGGAAGAAAAGGAGATAAAAAGGAAGGGAGAGAAAAACAAAAAGAAGGAAAAAGAAAAAAGGGAAAATGTAGAGAGAAATAGAACTAGAGGAAGAAGGAAAGAAAGAGAATGAGATTGAAAGAGTGTAAAAGGGAGACAGTGAAAAAAGAGAAAAAAGAGAGGGAAATAGAAGGAGAGGGAGGAAGAGAGAGAAAGCAAGAAATGGAGAAATGTAGAGAGGGAAATAGAAGGATAGGGAAGAAGAGAGTGAAAATAAAAGAGATGAAGAAAGGGAGTTATGGAAAAAAGAGGAAAAAGAGAGAGGGAAAGAATAAAAGAGAGAAAGGAAGGTAGAGAAAAGAGAAATTAAGAGAGGGAAAAGAAGCAGATGGAGAAAGAAATGAAAAGAGAAATAAACAGAGGGAAAAAGAAAATAGAAAGAAAAAAGAGGAAGAATGGGACAGAGGGAGAAAGAATGAAAAGGAGGAAGGATGAAAGAGAGAGAGAGAAAGAAATAGAGGGAGATTCTCAAGATTGTTTACGCACACACAAACATTGAGAGAGATTAATTTTTGTTTCTATTTTTTTCGAAATCTTAAGTTTTTTTTATTGTTTTTTTTTTTATACGTTTTTTAAATCTAAAAAAAGAGCTGAATTTTTAATTCATCCCCTTAAAATCAGAAAACACCTTCCTCACTTAAAAAACAGTGGTTTTGAAAGTGTTATTATTAATTTTGACCCAAAAATGCACAATAAACTTGATTGTTTCTACCAAAAAAGTTTATTATGCATCTTTTTGGCTATCATATTTGGCAAGTGAAAACTTAAAGCTATAGCCGTAAGTTTTATAATCGACAATATTTTGTTTGCAAAATGATCAAACAGTTATCACTTCTTACTAAACTCATAACGATAAACTCGGCCTCAATAGGATCGATCATTTCTATTAGTTTAACATTAATACAATTTTTTCTACTATAGACTGACAGATCTAATTTCGAATTCAAAACGTAAATTTATGTGCAGCATTATCTATCCGTTCGTCTCGTTTTTTGTTTTTTTCGTGTATGCATATTTTAAACAAGTTCATCGAAAAAAATGCATCATTTTATTGTAATTTCTTTCAAAACATGCCATCATAAAAGCCGGTAGTGTTTCTTTGAATATCAAGGAAAGCAAGGTGTTCCATTCACAACAACAACAACAACAACAACAACAACGACAAGCGAATCTACTTTCAAACTTCTTTTTCGCTTCTGATTACAATGGAGGGGGGGGGGGGTGTTATATCTTGATTGTTAATGATTTCGGATTTTTTTTTCGATGACTAATCCTCGCCAATTAACCCTTTGAACACATCCTGTTTCGCAGTTCTCACGACATGTTACGTATTCGGGAACAGAGCCTTATATTAATAGCATTATATTAGCGTTCGACACTTCGTTGAGTGAAGAATCTTCACTTTGATAGATTACGCATAATGGGCTGTCACAACGCATGCTTAATTATGCGGTTAAAATAAATAATCGTACGCGTCGCTTAGTTTTTCTATTTTTATTCGATTTCGAATTTATATGTACATACTTTGTATATACAGGAATTATTTAAATCACATACACACCTCACATCCGGTACAAAGTTGGCTCCTTCCGTATTCCCTATTCTCGCTAAACCTATATTACAGTCATATTTGGAACATCGTTTTTATATTTATCCGCAAACTCTAGCTTTGCTCGCACAGTCTGATTCTAGAGAAAAATAAATTTATTTTATTAGGTTTCATCGGTTTTTTTTCATCAAATCTTTTCGAAGGTTTTCAGAACTCAAGTCCGTTTCTCGCGTGCGATGGGGAATTGCCAGCGTGGACGGTACCATCGTCGGCACCACCAGCGGCATCACCCGAAACGTAGGCAGCATGCGAAGAGGCGTCGATCGAACCGGAAACACCATTGCCGACTAACTGAGCTGAAGATCCATCGTCACCAGCGTAAACGGCAGCACCGGCTCCGGAGTCGGCATCCGCGTCAGACCCCGTGTAAGCGCCAGCGTCATTCGAGGCGTAGACAGCTCCGGCATCGGCTGCACCTTGGTAAGCGGCGACGCCAGCTCTGCGAGAAGGATTGCTCGTGAAATTCAAGGAATTTCAAGGAGGTTGATGGCGATGGAACTTACCCAGTGCCAGCTCTTGCATAGGCGGCAACATTATCAGCACGACCCCTGCCCTGGTATTTGATGAAGTACACCTCCGGTTTGCCGCTGGTATAGGTGTCCACGGGGGTATCGGCCACTTCGGCGGGAGCCTCTGGCTTCTTGACCAGAACGTAGACCAGGGTCTTCTCTTGTGTGCGGGTGCGGGCAGCGACACGGTTGGCGGGTCTGGCCTGGAGAGATGGGGCCTTAATGAACAGCACCTTGTAGTGAGTCTGGGGTTGGATCTCGAGACGGGCCTCTGGCTCGACTTCCGGCTCGTTGTCAGGAGCGGCGTGGTAGTAGAAATGCTTCTTGACGATCGCTGGCTTGGTGACAACGCGGACGTTACCTCCATTGTAAGCTGCAGCACCACCTACACCAACATCAGCGCTGTATGCAGCTGCACCATTTGCTCCGAAGGCAGCAGCTCCACCGTTGAAGGCAGCTGCTCCACCATTGAAGGTGGCACCAGCGGCACCATCACTGTAGTCAACAGCTCCACCACCGAAACCACTCACGCCAGCCCCACCGAATCCTCCGAAATCAGCAGCTGCTCCACCATCGAATCCACCAAATCCACTAAATCCTGCAGCACCCGACGCTCCAAAGCCATTGAAGGCAGCGGACGAAGTGTCGTACTGAAGTCCACCTCCAAAACCTCCCGCACTTAACCCAGAGAACCCACCAGCACCGGCACCGGCTCCCTGAGAATAGTCAACCGATACTGAACTCTGACCAACATCGTAGCTGGAAAGGCCGCCACGGGCACGAGCAGCGGCTGCCTGACGCAGCTTCAGTCCTATATCGGCCGACGCCAGCGCCAAACAGGCGGAGAAAAGCTGGGGACAAAAAAGTACCTTACAGTTAGAACTAGTTCTGGTTCATCTTAGGTTACCCAGAACACGCGGACACCTACCACAAACGCACGCATCGTCTCCTCAACTCAGACGGGCGGTGTTGCTACGAGAACGAAGAATCGAACCGAAATGAGGATTAGATCATACTTTCGCTCTTTATAAGTCAAGCGTAGCGAGCGCGCCTATAATCGGATCGAAGATTCGCCGATAAGAGTCAGTGGGCTGCTGCTGCTGTTGGGGGCTACCGTTTCGAAAAGAAGATGATCTTCATTTCGCTTTCGTTCCTCTCGCCTTCTCGCGAACCTTTTTGTGGTTCACCGATCACCGATTGTGCATCGTGATCTCTCTACCATCAACGCGCATTTGACCTCCAAGAGGCAGGGTGTCACCGCAAATTCTTGCGGACGCCTTCATTTCAACGAATACAAAACAGAACCAATAGTATTTTGCGGAAAAATTCTTCACGCGCGGCATTTTGTTCTCTGAGTCCGAGATACCAGTGGCTCGTGTTGTGCAAGGGTATCATTTCTAGGATTTGAATAATGTGCGCGCGAAAACGCGTTTCTATTTTTTCTGCTTATGATCGCTATTTCCAAAATCATCCAAATTCAGATCGTGCGAAGGTTAGCTAAACTGGTTCTCTCCAAAAAAAAAAAAAGATACAATGATGCGACCTTTCGATCGCGATCGCGATATCTCTCGGCTCGATCATTCATGCGGCTAATTGATGATCTCGACCCTAAACGAAATCATATCGCGTTTCCTATTTCCTATGGTGGGTTGTATTTGTCTGGTAAGGATCTCGCAGCGCGGAAGCAAACCGGACTTCCGAGTGAAGCGCCTACCTTTGTTGCGATGTGATCGCGATGTTGGAGGGGTTATTAAGTCAAGGGCGTCATCAGTCATTCGGTAGCGAAGCAACTGGCGATTCAGTATTTCTAGCTTCTGGTTAAAATCGTTCAAAATAGTCAAAAAGTCAGAAAAGTAATGCGATGCACACTCAAAAATTAATATAATACGAGCTTCTTCGGCAAGCTTTGGAGTAAAAAATGACCTTTTCTGAGTAGAACGCTTATTTCTTCTTTCTCGAAGATCATGATACTAATCTAAGACCGGTTTTAAAATCGAAAAAAACTGACGTCATGACAGCGTGACGTCGAAGATCGTTGATACGATCCATTCCTCTCTCCCTTCCGACTTTAGCAAGGAACTGAAGAAAAGCAAGATTCAATCCAATGTGTCTTAAAAAAAAAATAGCCGCAAAATATATTTATGTTTCATTTTCTATTTTTTTATTGCAACTTTTTTTTAGTTATATTTTTTTTCGTTCCCAGTTCGTGATTTCATTGTTTCTTTCTGCATTCTCCGTCGCACTAAGGTTTTTATTTTTCAACTCAATTCTTATTCTCATTTAAAAACCCGACTTCCATTGGCAAAATTAAATTCGCAGTTTCATCTTGAAAAAAGTACAAAAAATAATAGTTTTGAGAAATCATGTAATATATCAATGATCACGGAATTCATATCATTTTCTGTGTCGCTTACTACTATTTTTTATTTATAATTTTACCTAATTTATTTCGATGTTTTCTGCTTTTCTCCCTTTTCCTCCGTTTTCTGATTTTTCTTCTGATTTTTTTTTCTAACTAACTTATATTTTTTGATGATTTTCGATTTTTTGATGGTTGTTTGATATGTTTTCAATTTTTCGATAGTATTTGATTTTTTTTATTTTCTAATTGTTTGATTATGTGATATTAAATTATCTGATAATATTTTCTTTTTTCATAACTTTTTGATAATTTTCAGATGATTTTTTGATAATCTTTTTTTCTGATCATCTTTATTATAATGATTATACTTATTGAAACATTCTGAATTATTTTTAATTTTTTTTTTCTGATTATCTAAAAAAATTTAATTTTCTGATTATTATCTGTTTTTCTGGCGAGTTTTTGATTTTCTAACAATTTTTCGATCATTTTTTTCATTTTTACGTGATTTTTTTGATTTCTTGATGATTTTCTAACTTTTCGATAATCTATATACGAGGGCAGTCCGATAAGTACGATAAGAAAAGTCACACGGGGCCAAATCGGGAGAATATAGTGGATGAGGCTGCAGTTCGTAGTGCAATTCGGCCGTTGCGATGGCTGATCTTCCATTTTTTTTCCATTTTTCTAAAATCCGCGAACACGCCCGCTTCCACGCACGGTCAAAACAAAACTACGAGTCCGATTCGGCTGAAATTTTGACAGTAGCCGTTTACGAGAATGTACTACACGAAAAGTAATCTCTTTTGCGATACTGACACCATCGAGCAATGAGGCTAAGTACTTATCGGACCGTCCTCGTATTTTTTTTAATTTTCTGAAGTTTTTTTTATTTTCTGGTGGTTTTTTAAAGTTTTTTTTTTGTGTTGTTTTCTGAGCCTTTCTTCCACTGTCTCCGATCTTTTCTGGTTTTATGATCTGATTTTGATTTTTTCTGATTTTAAATCATTCGTGTCTGTTTCTCCGATTTTTATATCTTCTCTGATTTTTATTTTTTATTACCTCATTTTTTTTTATTTTAGATATTACCAAATTTTTGAAATTTCTAGATTATTTGACGGTTTTTCAATACAGGGCGAATCAAAAAATATATACAAATGCTTTTAGTTTTTTAAATATTAAAACAGAATTTAAATTTGGATTCATCCTCTTTAAGTCAGAAAATACCTTTCTCAAATGAAAAAAAAATTATCCAGAAACTCTCAGGAGGTAATTGACGATTATATTTGATGAAAATCCCTCTGGGCAAATGGTCAAATTCAGCAATGACATAGTTATTGATCCGAAATCTGTTCGACTTAAACTGGCTCTACTTCAAAAAGAACGCTACATAGAAGGATTCTGTTGTTTCCATTTGAAAGATGAGTAAATTTAGTACAGAATACAGTTGTGAAACATCTAAATTAGTGGATTTAAATTTCATTTCGAAAGTAAAAAAACTTGAAAGACATAACCACTATGGTTATTATTAATTTTAACCCAAAAATATACAATAAACGTGATTGTTTCTATGAACCAAATCAAAGCTCTCAAACCGCTCTAAAATTTGTTCTGTGGCACCCGACTTCTATCTTCCTTGATTTCACTACCAAATCGTTATAAACAATTTCTGGTGAGAATTCAATCAAAATCTTCTAAAATTACAATTTTTACAAGAAAATTATTGTTATTTAACACACATTTTTCCTTAAAATAAGTCATATTTGGATTATAAAAAAAAATGTTTCTTTTTTTTAACTTTTATTCTCTCTGAATTTTATTTCCTTACAATCTTTTAGATCTTGTCAAATTTCCAATATTTCTATATGATCTGATTTTTTTATGATTCTCGAATTTTTCTTAACATTTTTTTAATGGTCTTCTTTTTTTTTGTTATATCTGACACCTTTTTTGATTTTCTGATAACTTTTATGTTTTTTCGACTGCTTTTAGAATATCAGATTTTTTTTTTAATTTTTCGATTATCTGATTTGTTTTTATTATTTTCTGATTTTTGGATCCAACTGGATTTTTGGATTTCACGAGGATTTTTCTGCTCATCTGATATTTTTATAAATTTTCTGATGCTTTTTTTTTTATTTATTTTTATTTCTTTATAATTTTATGTTTTTTTTCAATTTTCTGATTTGTGGAATTTCTGATGATTTTTTGATTTATGATTTTCTGATGGTTTTGTCAAAATCTTCAGAAATCACAAATTACCATTTTTATTTTTCACACATTTTTCCCTAAAATAAGTCATATTTGGATCATAAAAAAAAATTTTTTTCACTTTTATTCTCTTTGATTTTCAGTGATCTTCACTTTGTTTTATTTATTTTCTTAGAATCTTTTAGGTCTTGCCAGATTTCCAATATTTCTATATGATTCGATTTTTTTTATTGTTAATTTTTGGATTTTTTAAATGATTTTCTATTTTTTTTATTTCTGACAATTTCTTGATTTTGTGATAATTTTTATATTTTTTGAATGTTTTAGATTATCGGATGTTTTACTAATTTTCTGATTATCTAATTTTGTAAATACTGTGATAATTTTATGATTTTCTGATGTTTTTTGTTCAATTTAATTTTTTGATTTACTGATGTCTTCTTCTATTTAAGAAGATTCTGGTTCTGATTTTCTAATCTTCTATTTCTTCTATTTTATGTTTTTTTTTGTTATTTGGATCGTTTTTTGTTTTTATCATTTTCTGATTTGTCGATCCAAAAGGATTTTTGAATTTCACGAGGATTGTTCTGCTCATTTGATTTTTTTTTTAAATTTATAATTTTTTGATAATTTTATGTTCTTTTTTTAAATTTTATGATGATTTTTTGATTTATGATTTTCTGATGATTTTATGCTTCGATTTTCTGAGTTTTTTCTCCTGGTTCTTTTCTTCTTTTCTTCTTCATCGGAAAACAAAAAGTAAACAGAATATCAGAAAACCAGAATCTTGTCCAATGAAAGAAAAACATTAATAAATATGTTTTTCTTTCATTGGACAAGATTCTGGTTTTCTGATATTCTGTTTACTTTTTGTTTTCCGATGAAGAAGAAAAGAAGAAAAGAACCAGGAGAAAAAACTCAGAAAATCGAAGCATAAAATCATCAGAAAATCATAAATCAAAAAATCATCATAAAATTTAAAAAAAGAACATAAAATTATCAAAAAATATTCTGTTTACTTTTTGTTTTCCGATGTATTTTTTTTTTTTGTTTTTTGGTGACTTTTTTTATTATTTTTTGATTTTCTGATCAAATAATATTTTGATTTGAATTTTTATTACATCTTTTTTTTAATTTTCTGGTTATCTGATTTTGAAATTCTCTGATAGGCTGATGTATTTTTAATTTTTTGATATATGGTTTTCTGAGCTTTTTTACGATTTTCTGATTACCTGTCCGTACTCCGTATTCCTCATTTCTCATTCCTCATCCCTCATACTCACTTTCGTTTCTTCTATACTCATTTACTTTTTTTTATTCTCGCTTTTGTTTTCTTTCATTGTGTTTTACTTTTAAAAACGCTTCTTTAAATTCTCGTTCATTTTTGAAATCCTTTTCTATTTTTTGTGTGTTTGTTTCTTAGTCCAACATTTCGTTCCTGATGCTCGAATCGAGTCCCATGTGTTTACGTCGTCTCTACATTTTCCCCAGTTTATTTCGCGGTGTTTTTTCTGCGTTTTGTTTGTGACTCAGAGCAATAAAAATAAATAGAGGATGATTCTATCCATTTTAAACTACGAAAAAAACTACTTGCAATGAATGAATTTAGAAAGAATATGGCACGACCGCTTGTGGATCACACCGTTGAGGATGATGACGGTTCCTTCGGCTGAAGGAGGCCTGGATGATAGTTCAGGATTCGGGATAATGTCGCACTTTTGGTCTTACGGAAGACCATACGGTTTGGATGTGAAATGTTGGAGAATTAAACACACTTGGATAACTGCTAACTAAACACAACAGATTTACTTCGCGATGCTGTACATTTGGCGTTCGGATTTTGAATGTAATATTGCATTAGTAGGGATCATCGGTTGCACACATTTGTTCGTGTGCGCTCGGCTTTTGTTCGTTTTCAGAATATGCTACTGTCTGTATTTGTTTCATACACCACACATTGCATGCATGACGGATATGGAGTGGATTAGATGGGAAAAGGATAGGAATGGGCATGGAATTGACATGGGACAATTGCTCATCATTCGCGCTGTCGGTCGCGAACAACCGCATTGCTCACGTAGGACTGCGAAATTATGTTATTCAATTCACTTTTTCATCACTTCGGATAAAATTATGAGTTGAAATATTAAATTTGCTCTTTAGTAGATAGATTTGTTGATCGGCGCGTTTTGCGTGGTTTCGTAGAATCAGCTGGAGATGGTTGAATCTTACAAAAGCTGACCATATGTCGCAATTTGTTTCCATATATCAATGCACGAGCTGTACTTATGTATGCATCGCGAACGTTCTTGTTCTTCTTTGTATGCGAGGGGTAACATTGAAAAACGTCGTAAAGAAAATCAAAATTATCTCTCTCGTATCTTTGAAGATGGCGTCATCCACAGTTATTTATCGCGGTGAACTTTTTGGCCGTTGGAAAAATCGAAAAGCTTTGCCCTTTCCAAAGCACAGTCTAGAGTCTAGACTAATTTAAAAAAAGGAGTAGAGAAAAATGCTTAAAAAGATACTTAAAAAACTTCACATCCACAAAGTTTGAATTAATTCTTAGGATGTGCTGTCAGCTCCGAAACGACGAGTTCACGCAGGGTCTGTTTATACCTTTTTCGACATGAAAAATTGAACTTTAACTATATGTGCGCGATAGATAAACACGTGATGCATTTTCTTGCAGTTATCAAACGAGCCTCTCCTAACCTCTGACAACAATTGAATAATCGTTTTTCACTTGCTCGGTTAACATGTTGACATGTCGTCACACACCACAGTCGAAGCGCATTCTGCACACAAACGAACAGTTGTAAAACCATGAAATGAAGAGTGATTAGCTCCAATCGGGGAAAACCACATCAACTCCTCCCGGCGTTCGGCTGGTTGTTGTCTGTCAGTCAGAAGTGTTGTTTTGCACCTCTCAAATGTGACTGTGCTATAAAATCATGATTTGGACACATTTGAGGTTCGAGAAGAGTGGAATTGAAATTTGATTCTGCTCGTCGAAAGTGCTATCGCAACATGTTTTGTGTAGTTCTATTCTTGTAGGGTTGACACAAACACAGCATGACACCACCGGTGGCTGGGCCACGCTACAAATAGATTGTGTTCGAGCTCTGACCTCCAACCGGTTTTTGCCATCCACTAAAGTCCAGCAAGCTCCAATCCAGTCTAGTCCCCAGGGTCAGGTGGTGAGATATGGCTGTTGAATAATCATATATATCTCTCGGCACGGGTTTTGTTTCACCATGCGTTTCCATTAGAATTTGTATGTCGGTGTTTTTACTGTCTCAAAACATTCTGACGATTCCTGTGTGATATTCTAGTTAGCTTGAATTCCTTTCTGGATGCTGACTGGATCTAAGTGGACCGGTTTTAGTGGATGAGAAACAAACGTCAGCCAATACCGGTCGCTGCTGCTACTGACAAACAATGATTAGTATTCGATATGTTTTTCAGGATTCCACGTAAGTTTCAGGTGTGGCATTTTTGGGAGTTTAATGCTCCCTAGCAACTCAAGCTAGTAGAATACATGATCATCAATAAAGTATACTATTTTTATTGAAAATGTTGACATTCATCGGAAAAATTTGTGAAACAATTTCTAACAGAGATACACGATGGCCGACGCCAGAGATTTCAAGGCTAACATCAAATAGTATGTTTTATCATTGTTGGAAAATCAGATAAATAAATGAGAATATGTAACAGAAAATTATATACATCTCGAACTCAAATATAAAATTGAATAGGTATCCGGAAATAGATAGATTAATTGAAACTGAACTGAAATAGAATTTTGAAAATGAAATATCAAGAATTCAAAAATCGCAAATTTCAAATTGTACATTAAAAATAATTTAATTTGATTTCAATTAACACTGAACATACCAACACTTATAACATAACTCTTTGCCACAATATCCGGTGAAATAACCGGGTCTGATATTTCCTGATTGAATTATGACATATAGATATTAGGAAGAAAATTAATAATTCAGTGTTACATTTTGAATTTAAATTCGAAGTTTCCAATGTTTTGGATTTTGATGTATACTCAAATATGTGATATATTTTTAAAATTTTTGATTGATTATTTCCAATGTTGCAGTTTTTATGTGTAAACATCAGGTGTAGTTCATTGCTTCGACAACTCGCAAGCAGATCGGTCGAACCTATATTTGATCCGATACAGGTGTTTTTTTTACATCCGTTTCTAGTGTGTATTTTTTCATCTGGTGCGCTGCGAGCGAGTAAAGCTCATAAAAAGTGGTGCGCTATCGAGACAATCCGGCAGCAAGTCACATCATCACACACGCTACACAGCAGCGGGGCAAGTAGAAGTTTATTTTCTCTTACCTCTTCCATCATTCTGTATAGCTTCTGTGCTCGATTTATACCATTGTTTATCATTGTGTTTATCATATCGGCAAGCGTTGGCATTAGGGGTGTTCATTTCTTACATCACCGTTGAACTTTTGTTGGAACTTTTTTCATTTTCAAATTACACATAATAACAAAAATTGAAATAAATAAAATTTTCAACAATAACTTTTATAGAAATATAATTTCTTTTACTAATTTATATTTTCCAAATTATTATATTCTGTTCATATCGAACAGTTGTCTACTTCTTCGTTTTTATTAATATGGCAGAGGGCGGGGAGGATCCCCCATCCACGCCAACGAATATATCAGATAATGAACCTCCTCTTGAAGAGCAGGAGGATGAAACAGAAGATGAGGAGGAAAATTCTGTATACGAAATAGAAAGCTCTGAAGATGAGGAAAAAGACGAGAAGCAGGATTTTCGTCTAAAAGAATACCCTGATGGCGCCAAAGGCCCATTTATCGTATACTTTAGACGAAAATACCTCTTAGTCCAAACCTCTTAACGTCATTCGCATCTCAAAAGAGTTGACACAGAAATTTTCCGAAGTTACCGAGATTACTCGGATGGGGCCAGACAAATTACGAGTTGTCGTCTCCAGCAGAACCCAAGCGAATGAAATAACGCGCTGTGATCTCTTTGCGATCGAGTATCGCGTATACGTACCCTGTTGCAACGTTGAAATAGACGGTGTAATAAACGAAAAGGGTTTGACTCGAAAAGAGATACTCGATGGTGTCGGTCGCTTCAAGAACTCTTCACTTAAAAGTGTGAAGATTCTTGCATGCGATCGACTGAAATCTGTGTCACTTAAAAATGACAAAAGTGTTCTCAATCGGACAAACTCTTTTCGTGTGACATTTGAGGGTTCCGCCCTTCCAAACTACGTTGCAATAGGTGCACTTCGTTTACCTGTTCGGTTGTTTGTACCCCGAGTAATGCCTATTGTTTGCAACAAAAAACGTTGCGCAGATTGTGGAGAGAGCCATGATGAGAATCCTTGCCCGAAAGAGCGCAAGTGTCTTCATTGCGGCGGGACTCCTCATGATCTTACTCAATGCCCGGTGTACATACAACGAGGGGAAAAAATCAAGCGTTCCTTAAAAGAACGTTCCAAGCGGACTTATGCAGAAATGCTTAAGAGTCCCGTTTCAACGACTCAGGACAATCCCTACTCCATTCTGCAGAACGACGAGCCTGTTGCTGACGCTCCCAATGCAGGAAGTTCCGGTACATCGCAGGGTGCCATCAGGAAAAGAAAAATTACTTCTTTTCCATCACTCCCCAGAAAGAAAACCGAAACTTCCCATGTTGGAATGAAAACTCGAATCGAACGTGCTGAGAATAGACCGAAGCAAGTACCTCCTGGTTTAAGCGGTTCTTCTACGCACCAGGGGTCCTCAGCACTTCCCGGAGCAGCACCCAACACGTCTGCTGCTTTTTCGCGGTCGAGGCAACAGCCACAACATTGGACAACATTTTAAATGCTTTAAATATAAATGACCCTCTTAAAAGCATAGTATTATGTTTGCTTCCGATTGTGAGAACATTTTTGAAAGAAACATGTGATTTTTTGGCAGCGTTCATTTCCCTCGATGCCTGATTCAGGGCAAGAGGTCAAGGATTTGACCACTGTAATACAGTGGAATTGCAGAAGCATCATTCCTAAACTAGATCAGTTTAAATTTTTAGTTCACAGCTCTAACTGTGATGTATTTTCCCTCTGTGAAACATGGCTTTCTTCATCCGATGAGCTGAATTTCCACGATTTCAACATTATTCGCCTCGATCGAAATGACTCGTTTGGTGGCGTACTATTGGGGATTAAAAAATGTCACTCCTTCTATAGAGTCACTCTCCCATCGATGACAGGCATTGAAGTTGTTGCTTGCCAGACACAAATCAATGGCAAAGACCTCTGCATTGCTTCGATATATCTCCCTCCCAGAACTACGGTAGGCCGCCATCAGTTCTTTGATACTATCGAGGCAATACCGGAGCCGCGGTTAATCTTAGGTGATTTCAACTCCCATGGAACAGCATGGGGATCACTCTACGATGACAACCGTGCCACTTTGATTTATGATCTGTGTGACAACTTCAAATTGACAGTTTTGAATACTGGGGAAGCAACCAGAATAGCCAACCCTCATGCACGGGCAAGCATGCTAGACATATCTTTATGCTCTTCTTCGTTATCGCTGGATTGCATGTGGAAGGTAATCCAAGATCCCCACGGTAGTGATCACCTACCAATAATTTTATCGATCGCTAATGAATCAAGCTCTCGTGAGTCAGTCAATATTTCGTATGACCTCACGAAGAATATTGACTGGAGAACATTTGCGGAAATAATATCTGAAGCAATTGTTTCAATGCATGAACTTCCTCCACTCGAAGAGTATAACTTTATATCGAGTTTGATTTACGGAAGCGCACTTCAAGCTCAAAGGAAACGTGTACCGGCTACCACTTTCCGACGTTGTCCTCCATCACTTTGGTGGGACAAGGAATGTTCAAAGGTCTACCTTGAAAAATCATCCGCTTTCAAAAAATTCAGGAAAACTGGATTAGTGGAATGGTATCTAAAGTACCAAGCTCTAGAAGCCAAACTAAAAGGTTTGATTAAAGCAAAAAAGCGTGGATATTGGCGGAAGTTCGTCAATGGTTTGTCAAGGGAGACCGCTATGAGCACTCTTTGGAATACGGCTAGGAAAATGCGTGGCTGGAACCATACAAACGAAAGTGAGGAATACTCTGACCGTTGGATTTTTAACATTGCAAGGAAGGTTTGCCCCGACACCGCTCCTGCACAATACGTCGTACGCGACATTCCACTTCAAAGCGATTATGAGAATTTTTCGATGGTGGAATTCTCAATTGCCCTTCTCTCATGTAACAATTCAGCTCCGGGGTCGGACAAGATTAAATTCAACTTGTTGAAGAATCTTCCCGACTTGGCAAAACAGCGTTTGCTGAACTTGTTCAACAAGTTTCTGGAGCTGAATATTGTCCCGCATGACTGGAGACAAGTGAGAGTGATAGCCATACGGAAACCCAACAAGCCGGCATGCGATTACAACTCGTATAGGCCGATTGCAATGTTATCCTGTATTCGCAAATTGTTAGAGAAAATGATTCTACTTCGTTTGGACAAGTGGGTCGAAACGAACAATTTGCTGTCAAATACGCAGTTTGGCTTCCGCCGAGGTAAAGGGACGAATGATTGTCTCGCGCTGCTATCTTCTGAAATCCAAATCGCATTTGCTCGCAAAGAACAAATGGCTTCCGTTTTTCTCGATATCAAAGGGGCATTTGATTCAGTTTCCATGGAAATTCTCTCAGAGAAGCTTCATAATCGTGGACTTTCACCAATTCTCAACAATTTCCTGTACAATTTACTGTCAGAAAAGCACATGATTTTCTCTCATGGCAGCTCGAAATCTTCTCGTTACAGTTTTATGGGCCTACCGCAAGGCTCCTGCCTAAGCCCCCTCTTGTACAGTTTATTTCGTCAATGATATGGATGATTGTCTAACTAGAGACTGCACGCTGAGACATCTTGCAGACGATGCTGTTATTTCCATCACGGGTACTAATCCCGTCGCTCTGCAAAAGTCGTTGCAAGATACCCTGAACAATCTGTTCACGTGGGCCCTCAAGCTGGGTATCGAATTCTCTACGGAGAAAACTGAAATGGTCGTTTTTTCTAGGAAGCACGAACCCGCCCAATTCCAGCTTTACCTATCCGGCAAAACGATCCAACACTCTATGTTTTTCAAATACCTGGGTGTATATTTTGATTCTAAGTGTACCTGGCGGAGACACATTGCGTATTTGAAACAGAAATGCCAGCAAAGAATCAATTTTCTCCAAACAATTACCGGAACATGGTGGGTGCCCATCCAGGAGACCTCATTCAGTTGTACAAAACAACGATATTATCAGTGTTAGAATATGGCAGTTTTTGCTTCCGATCAGCTGCCAGGATTCATATTCTCAAGCTGGAGAGAATACAATATCGTTGCTGGCGTATAGCCATGGGGTGTTTGCATTCGACACATACGATGAGTCTCGAAGTCTTGGCAGGAGTACCCCCGCTTACTCTTCGGTTCACAGAATTATCCTACAGATTTCTCATCCGTTGCAAGATCATGAATCCATTGGTGATTGATAACTTCGAAAATCTACTCCAACTGACTCCTCAGTCAAGTTTTATGTCTCTATACCATGAGTACCTTACCCACGACGTGCACCCTTCACCAGGCATCTCCAACCAAGTTTGCTTCCCATACTTCTGCAATTCCTCTGTCATTTTTGATCTGTCCATGCGACAAAAAATCCATGGAATCCCAGATCATCTACGCTCAGATTCGATTCCGCCGATATTTTCGGCAGAATATGGGGGCATAGTTAGTGTTCAGTCTGGGAACAAAGACTAGGTTGCGGTGGACTGTATTTTCGGGAACTTCTGAGCTCGGGACCAATTGGCTGAACGGGTGGAGCTCTCGTCGGGGATCGTGGTCGGATGCGGGTTGATTCGCTGGATCGGAAGCCTTGAGAAAGGCTAAATACTCTTCCGGGATGATAGCAGAGAAGAAAGATGGTAGAAAACTTTTACTCTAATACGTATATTTCTTTCTATCTCTACAACTCTTGTTTCTTCGGTGTTCGGCTGCTTCTTCGTTTGGTGTTGCTGCTTTTCTGTGATGTTGTCGTCGCGGTGGTCGGTGTAAAAGTGGTGGTTTTCGGGCAGCGCACCTCGCTTTTAAAGCAAGTGCGAATTGCGTTGTTATCAATTTACTCCGTTGGTGGCGTGGCATACGACGTTCGTAGGCGTGGCATATGATCGGGGTTTTTCTCTTCCGTTGGGACGGAACAGTTAGAGCTGATAAAATGTTCTTTACTGACGGTTCATTCATAAACGGGTCCACTGGCTTTGGCATCTTCAATAAAAATTCCAGTGCCTCTTTCAAACTCAAAGATCCTTGTTCCGTGTATGTCGCTGAACTGGGTGCGATATACTACGCATTAGGGATCATTGAAACACTGCCCATCGACCACTATTTTATTTTTTTCAGACAGTCTCAGCTCAATAGAGGCAATCCGCTCAATGAAAGTTGATAAATGCTCATCTTATTTCCTAACAAGAATAAGACAACTATTGAGTGTTTTGGTCGAAAAATTATTCAAGATTACCTTAGCATGGGTTCCCTCTCATTGCTCGATTCCGGGGAATGAGAAAGCGGACTCGCTAGCTAAGGTGGGCGCTTTAGAAGGCACACTTTTTGAAAGCCAAATTGCTTATAATGAATTTTTCCACATTCCTCGTCAGTATACGCTCGTAAGTTGGCAGCGCATGTGGAGTGGTGATGAGTTCGGTCGTTGGTTACACACGATTATCCCTAAGGTCTCGACGAGTGCATGGTTCAAGGGATTGAATGTAGGTCGTGATTTCATTCGCGTGATATCTCGGCTCATGTCCAATCACTACAACCTAAACGCGCATCTCTATCGCATTGGGCTCGCAGCAAACAATCTTTGTGATTGTGGCGATGGCTACCACGACATCGAGCATGTTGTCTGGTCGTGTATCCGGTTCCATGCTGCTCGCTCTCAGCTCTCTAGAGCACTGAGAGCAAAAGGCAGACAATCGGATATCCCCATCCGGGATATCTTAGGTAGCCGTGATCCTGATCTTCTGCTTCATCTATACCTGTTCCTCAGAAACGCCGATGTCAACGTTTAATGATGTTTCCTTCGTTGTGTCCCCGTTTCATAACCCCCCTATCCAAACGATAAACTTTTACTTAGTCGCGGCAATACATACACACACTCTTTACAGATACACGGGCCAAAGGTTGTGCAGTCCACTGATGATTCAACAAAAGCCAAAGGTTGTACCGCTCATGACAACTCTACACGAGCTGATGATTGCGCCGGCTAGTGACCATTCTATCCTGGATTCCTCGAGGCGAGAAAGACGCACCACGCTAGATATGAGGTACAGACTAGGGGGGCGTTGCTGATTAATGGTCAGCTGCATCCCAATAGGAGGTATCCCGTGTCGGGCACACGTACAGAGCATCGAAGACTGCAACATACCAATTATGAGAACACTTGTAATACTAACCTCGAGCCAACCGCGAGTAATCGGTTACATATTACTAACATAGTTGTAAGCAAACATTGTCGAAATATTGAACTCCCGGCCCCGTTAGGCTGACGCCATATGAGCCTTAATAAAAATATATATTTTGGATACATCAGGTGTAGATGTAAACATGTAAATTCCTAATTTTAAATATTCTTTATTCGTGCTTATTTATATTATTTATTTGAAGTGTGCTTCTTTGTTCATTTATAATTCATTCAATATGAGTTGAATTCTATTACTCAAAATTCTAGATTTTTAGTTCTCCTATTTATCATTATAGGTTGAATATAAAAAAAAATAATTAATAGGAATCTATTTCTTATAAATTCAGAAGCCAGAAACATAGAATATAAGAAGCTTAAGGAACTGAATTTCCAAATGTCAGAATATCAAAATCAGAAATTCAAATTTGATACTTTAATACTATAAGACAATCATTTTGTTTTAATTTTTTGCTTTTCTGGTGATTTTTTTTGTTTTCTTTTGTTTTCTGAGCCTTTGTCCCACTTCCTCTGATTTTCTATGATTTTATGGTCTGATTTTAATTTATCCTTTCTGCATTTCTTGGACCTTTCCGATCTTCTCTGATTTTCATTTATATTCTCAGATTTCCTTATATCTTCTAAGATATTGTCAGATGTGACTATTTAATATTTCTAAATTATCTCTTGATTTCCTGATATATTTTTAATGCTTCTGGCAATTATAATTTTTTTTTTTGATGATTGTTTGGTTTTTCGGTTATCAATTATTCTTGATTTTTTATGTTTTTATTGTTATTTTTTGATTTTTTAAATTTTCTGATGATTTTCTGATTTTTTAGGTCATTTATTTTTTTTATGTTCTGAGCTGATTTTGATCTCTTATATCGTATTATTTTCTCTGTGTTTCTCCGATAATGTGGTGACCTTCTGTGAGTTTTATTTATTTTCCAATATTTTGTTCAGATATTGTCAGATTTTGAATATTTCTAAATTATTTGTTTTTTTTTTCATTTTCAGATGATTTTCGTATTTTTTTTTCATGTTTTTCTGATATTTTTGAAATTTATTTAATTTTTTGATAATTTTCAAGTTTTTTGATGATTTTGAAATTTTTTGACTATTTGATTTTGTAAATTTTTTTCTTGATTCACGGTTTTCTGATGTTTCTTTAATTTAATTTTTTCATTCACTAATGTTTTTTTCTAATCTTGGAGAATGATAGTTCTGTTTTTCAAACTTTCTGATTTTTTTAAATTTTACGATGTTTTTTTATTTACGGATGTTTTGATTTCATTATTTTCTGATATGACCAAACAAGATTTTCTTATTTTGTGAAATTTTTTCTGATCATCTGAATTTTTTTTTGAATTTTCCGACGATTTTTTGATTTATGAATTCCTGATGATTTGACTTCATGATGGTTTTTGATTTTTCGGTTATCAGTTATTCTTGATTTTTTATTTTTTTTTGTTATGTTCAGATTTTTTGAATTTTCTGATGATTTTCTGATTTTTTTAGTCATTTATTTTTTTATGTTCTGAGCTGACTATGATCTCTAAATTCGTATTTTTTTTGTCTGTGTTTCTCCGATAATGTGTGACCTTCTGTGAGTTCTATTTATTTTCCAAATTTTTTTCAGATATTGTCAGATTTTGAATATTTCTAGTTTATTTGTTTGTTTTTTTTTTTCATTTTCAGATGATTTTCGAATTTTTTTCATGTTTTCTGATATTTTTTGACATTTTTTTGATTTTCTGATAATTTTTAAGTTTTCCGATGATTTTTTAATTTTTTGCCATTTGATTTTGTAAATTTTCTTATTATTTTTTGATTCACGATTTTCTGATGTTTTTTTAATTTCATTTTTTCATTCACTAATGTTTTTTTTTTCTAATCTGTGAGAATGATAGTTCTGTTTTTCAAATTTTCTGATTTTTTTTTAAATTCTACGATGTTTTTTCATTTACGGATGTTTTGATTTCATTATTTTCTGATATGAACAAACAAGATTTTCTGATTTTATGAATTTTTTTTTGATCATCTGATTTTTTTCTTAAATTTTCCGATGTTTTTTTGATTTATGATTTCCTGATGATTTGACTTCCCTATTTATGATTTTCTGATGGTTTTTTAAATTTTCTAATAATCTGTTTATTTTATATTTGTAGATTTACGTTTTGCTGATTTTTTCCAATTCCATTTTCTGATTTACTAATATGTTTTTTTCATTCTGGTCCAGATTTTATTATTTTCAGGTTTTTTTAAATTTTGATCTTTTTCTTTTTCTGGTGGTTTTTTGTTTATATTATTTTCCCTTTTTTATTATTTTCTGATTTTCTAATCAAAAAAAGTTTTTCGGATTTTATTAGGATTTACTGATTCTTTTTAAATTTTCTGATGACTTTTTATATTCATTATTCATCTATTCTATTTATTCCATTTCGCTTGTTTATGTTATGTTTTATCTCATTTATGATTAATTCTTGTTTTTCAATTCTCATATTTCCTAGTTTAAATTGAAAATCGAAAAAATGTCGATAAAAAATATGTTTTACTACTTCAGGATCCAAAACCTATATTTAAGGAATAAATATCTAAAATTAAATTTTTGATTTATCACTCATTCATTTATTTACTGTTTAAAATCAACGAACATTTCTTTTAATATTGGAAGAGTGAGTTTAGGATTTTTGTATGGCTATGGCTAATAAAAATTAAATCTCAAATTCATATCTAAAATTAAATATTCTTAATTCAAATTGAGCGTTACAGAATTCTGATTGAAGCTTTCAAAAAACTGCAAAAAAATCGAATGTTATTTATCTTTGTGTTCAATTTCCTCTATTTCTCTTTTTTAATCGAAAGTCAAGTCTTAACGATTCTCAATTTTCAATTCAGCTATTTCTTATTTGAATGAATATTAATCGAAAAAAAATCGTGGATTTTGATTAATTTACTTATGACTTCTGGATTCAAAATTTTAATCCTGGATTCAAACCTTAAACGAATAACTAAAGCTTAAAAATGGAAATTGAAATTTCATTTTATTTCAATTATTTTCATTATTGTTTTAGGAAATTGAGTTGGATGATTTTTTTTAGAATTCCCAGTTTTCAGTTTTTGATTCTAGGTAGATGATCTCTACTCCAGAATTATAACTTTTTGATTGTTATTTGCGAATTGTTAATTTTCATTTCATTTTTTTTTTCTTCATACATTCATATTTCATTTTATTTGACCAAATTTTTGGAGTTTTAACCGTCGATTTCCAATTCTCCTATTTTTTATTCACATTGAAGTTTTCAATGGATGTTTAAAAGTGGTCCTGGCTTCCGTGTCTATGTGACAAGCGGCGTCACCCGCGACAGAAGTTTTCGAACTGCATACGACATACCCTGATACAGACATGTCTTTGAACTTTCCACTGAAAATACAGTCTCCACCCAATTGTATGATAAAAATAAGGTAAGATTGCGATCGGACAACATATTCTATGGATCGTAGCGACTGATGGAAAAAGTTGAAGAGGTCACCTATTTATCTCCAAATCATCGATAATCATCGAGCTTTTCGGTTGAAAGATCTGGTGACATTTTCACAGTAGATCTTTTTCGTGTCTATGGAAATCAATTAGCCCATATATCAGTCTGCCAGAGATCATAGGTCAAAATATTGAGCTTTTTAGTTCCGCGATTAAGTCTAATTTATCTCAATATTATACGCTGTCTCGTGAGCCATTGATACCTGTATTGTTTGTATTTCTCTACAAATCCCGTGTCGTTGAAAAATGATTCAGCACTTTGCAGATGTGGTTTCAGAAGGAACCAATGTTTCAAGCGATAATACTCAGCCTATCATAAACGGGAACATGTAGAAGCTGATGAGACAAAAACACGGAATCAAGGCGAAAGAGATGCTACCCAACGAGAGCTTCGTTGAAACTCATCTCTGCTGCTCTAAACTCGTTTAGTTTTTAGTTTAGCTTTTTTTCTCGCCCGCCTGCGATACCGTAACACATCTCGAATTCATTATCACCCACTTTTTGTTTCGATTGCAAAGGTGTCACTAACGTTCGAAACGCGGTTTCAGCCGGCTTCGACATTTTCGTTTTTTTTTTGTTTGTCGGCCGACCTTGAATTTTTTTGCTGACTTTTAGAGCAGCAGTCGATTCCTTCGGGTGCGATAGCTGAAAATTTAGACCTGGTCTGTATGATGCACCTTCTTCCCATACTCGCTAATTTGTTGTTAGTCAGTAGACAGGAAGATCCATCTTCGGAAAATTTTTGATCAGTCGGTCGTCAATATTTCGTCAATATTCAGATCATCGAGTTTCGGATTTGGCCGACGGATGGCATTTCATAAACCTGAATGTCATGAAGCCACAAATTTCGATTGGTACTCTGTTCGTTAGGAAATATAGCATCGATGTTTGGATGCTAAACTCTTTGATCGGAGTGGAGCTTGTTACACACCCTCGCATCTCTCTTTTGATCCATTACTGGACGTGTCGAGAAGCTTACGAGCTTATTTTATAGCGCTCCATGGTTGCATGGAAAGTTCAGCTGACCCACGAAATTCTACATAAAAGTCGATCTGAATCGATCAATAAAAATTGGCCACAATCGTCACGGTCAGTTGGAGAAGGTTTACGAGAATAAATTCAGAAGGTCATTGTAGACATTTCAAAAGTGATTTATACGATGCAAAACACCCACTACAGAGCGTCGACTTTCAAAAACAAACTAAGAGATACTAGACTGGCTTTTCAAACGGATCATTTGTCTACAAACTGAAGACGGCGAAGAATTCAATGGAATGTTAGAAAAAATGTGGATACGAGCACGATTCCCGTACCTGTCGGGTTTTTCTCTGACAAAAATGTTCCTTCAACTCGCAGTGGTACAATCATTTTTTTGAGCTTGCTACCTCAAATATATTACAAACGTGTTATTCGGCATTGATATCGGTAAATAGTAATTTAAATCATCAGTTTTCATCACCAATAAGATTTCAAAAAAATTATTTTATTGTTCACTTGATCATTGTTCATCAACATTCTCTACCGTTAATAACTCAGCGATAATAACTTTTCCTGATCTGTTCAACGATCTGGATTCTAGAAAAAAAAAACTTCATTTATCAAACTAACTGAAAATAAGAAAGAGGTAATCAATAAAGAGAATCGATTGAAACAGATAGGTCATATCGAGGAGCTAAACGTGAATTGATTGTGAACAATAAGTGAACAGATCATCTTTGAATATCAAAATCTGAAATCGAAATATTTTACATTGAAAAACAATTTCAAAAAAAAATGTGTTGAAAAATAATGTTTTCTTTTTTCAGAATTTTAAATATCTAGGTATAATTCAAAATTCAATAAAAAGAAAAGGACAGGTTCAAAAACTCATAAAATAAGGAAATGAGAAAATGAGAACAAAATGACAAAATGGCAAAATCACAAAACAACAAAATGACAAAATGATAGAATGAAAAAATTACAAAATGACAAAATGACAAAATGACAAAATGACAAAATGACAAAATGACAAAATGACAAAATGACAAAATGACAAAATGGCAAAATGACAAAATGACAAAATGACAAAATGACAAAATGACAAAATGACAATGAAAAAATGACACAATGGCAAAATCACAAAATGACAAAATGATAAAATGACAAAAGGACAAAATGACAAAATGATATAATGATAAAAGGATAAAATGACAAAATGACAAAATGACAAAACGACAAAATGACAAAATGACAAAATGACAAAATGACAAAATGACAAAATGACAAAATGACAAAATGACAAAATGACAAAATGACAAAATGACAAAATGACAAAATGACAAAATGACAAAATGACAAAATGACAAAATGACAAAATGACAAAATGACAAAATGACAAAATGACAAAATGACAAAATGACAAAATGACAAAATGACAAAATGACAAAATGACAAAATGACAAAATGACAAAATAACAAAATGACAAAATGACAAAATGACAAAATGACAAAATGACAAAATGACAAAATGACAAAATGACAAAATGACAAAATGATAAAATGACAAAAAAGGGAAAATGACAAAATGACAAAATGGCAAAATGACAAAATGACAAAATGACAAAATGACAAAATGACAGAATGACAAAATTACAATAAGACAAAAAGACAAAATTACAAAATGACTAAATAACAGAAAGGCAAACTTGTTGAATATTTTGTACATTTCACTTTTGGTTCTTTAATTTTGATTTTTCTGAAATTTTCAAGAACATTCTGGATTATATTGTTTTATTTTCTGAATGATGATTAGTTCACATTTTCTTTTCTATTTCGAAATTATTGTTGTATATATTTTTTTTATTTCACTGTTTTTCTATTCTTCAATTTTCTAATTACAAATATGTTACTTTATTTTTTTACTACATTGCGATAAGTGATGTCGTTTCGATTAATCGATTAATCGCACACCTACTGCGCAATGAATAATCAATGAACTGAGACGAGATTTATCAAATTATTGGTTTGCTTTGATTATTTATTGATTATAAATCGTTCGATTGATAAATCGGTTATTGTGGTCAGTATGCGATTCGATTAATCAGTATTCGATGTTCTTTCTTCCCTCGTAAATCGTTATCGAATATCTATTCTGTTTACACATCTGTATTTGCTCACGATACGTTGTCCGGCAGTTATATTTTCTCACTCCAAGATATTTACACGATCATAAAATATATCTCGCAATGTGGCCATGGATTTGACTCCTGTGTTGAAAAAATTGAGAAAATAAAAATATGAAGTAATCAGAAAATAAAGAAAATGAGAACATTCCAAAAATTGAGAAAATTTGAAAAATAAAAAGAAAATTTAAAAAAAATAGGATAATAAAAAAAATGGAAAAGTCAAAAAAAATTGTGAATTTTTAATTTTTTTTTTCAAAATTCCGATAATTCGTAAAAAAACAATAATTTGAAAAAACACTTACAAAATAAATACAGAAAATACAGAAACAAGTATATTTTGAAAAATAAGTAAATTGAGAATTTTCAATCAAAAATTCGAAAAATTCCGAGATACTACAAAGTTTACATAAACAAATAATCTCGAAATCAAAAGATGTCAAAAATTCGCAAAACTTGGAAAAATTAGAAAATTGAAGAATTTCAAAAATTTTGAAATTTTCGAAAATGCGAAAAACCGAAGAATAAAAAGATTTTAAATTAAAAAAGTCACAGGAGGGTTGTGTCCAAGACACGACCGCATAGTTGACGTAGGATTCCGTTAGGCTATCTGCTGCACGCTGATTTTGGATACGTTTGAAGAATTACATTATTAAACTCTTCGATAATGATTTGGCTCCGTTTTGTCTGGTTGTTAGGTATTGTTTGTTCACTTCACCAGTGTCCATAACCGAGTGATAATGATAGATTAGATGGCGCGTATCACGTACCAAAGCCGCCCTCCGTGGTCCTGGACGAGATGGCGCCTGTGTTATGTATGGATGAAATAAAGAAAAAAAGCTTATCAAAGCAATATAAGATAATTTTCATTATCGAACCCAATTTTTCTCACCAGAAAAAAAGTGTTACTTTAGTATAGAGAAAATATATTTGAAATGGAAAAGTAATTTCATTCATAACTTTTTATTTTCTGAGTATTTATTCAACCCATTTCCTTTTCACTTTAAACCCAACGGAACACGATGCTACATGCCTCAATGCTAACAGCACCCAATACGTATGTAGAGCATATGTGAAATCACTTTTTCGAATATTCCTTCATTTTTCCAATTTTCCTCGTCGCATGAACTTTCCATGGGAGAAAAAAAATCGTTTCATATTTCAAGTCATTTTAACACAATAGCTACCATACACAATTTTACACTTACAGTTGTGCTAAAAGTTTTACGAAGCAACCAACATAAAAGTTCCAAATTTAAATTTTATTTATATTCTATCAAGCATAAGTTCTATTCAGTTCATTGAAACATCATTTTTCACTCAAAAGATTCTTATTGGAACAAAAAAACACTTGTTCATCGCTCTCCACTTATTCGCCAGCACGTATGCAATCAGCAATGCCCACGCTAGTTACAATGAGCACTATCCATTTGTGCGCGTCGTTAGTTAAACTATCGAGGGTATTTACATGCTGATTTCTCCCAGACACCATGGATTTGAAATCTCTGTTAGGGAATACATGTCGGTGGGAAAAAAATCTCCCCCTACTTTCATGTATCTGCAATGCTAATTTCCCCTAGGCAGCTTGGTTTTGATGTCTCTGTTTGGGACCCGCCGCATATGTCGTCAATTTCGACCTATCAGAAGTGGGTATTTCTGTTAGGATAGGGGTTGAGATTCTTCAATTGTTCGATAGTTAGTTTCATGACATATATGATTTCATTCAATGTAAAAAATTGTTATGGAGTGCTGAAATAGATTGACGCAAAAATCTCATCAGTCCATCATGAATTCACTGAACAATAAGCATTTGAAATTGGACAATTTTCACGGTGCGCTCGATTTTCGATTTTCAATTTGTACCCCAATATGTTCCCGAAAGACGTAATCCTACGTCAAAATTGAGAAAATTCTGAAAATTCCAAGAACCCGATACAAGAATTCCAAACCGATTATTAATCGAATGATTTTTGCATAACCGATAATCGAAGCGAAATGATTTGCCTAGATAATCTATTCAAAATTCAAAGAGAAAAAAAACAGGAAGTGGGTTATATCTATGGTATAACCGCAATGGTGACGTAGGACTATCGTTGATTTAGAGATCATTTGTATAAAGTTGAATCTGAATTCATTCTGAATGAATGAATATTTGGGGGACTTCGAAAACGAGAGCGTTACGTTGGAGGTACAAGGTTTTATGCATCCAATATTGGATACTAAAATATCCTACTGATGGGGAAGAATATTCTTCAGAAGCTATCCTGTTAATTGCGATTGATTGAAAAATCACAAAACCAAATGTATTTGGTCACAGTGTTACATGGATAGAAAACATTCAAATAAACTCTTTCACAAGAATGTATTGTTAAATTCCCAGAGGAACTGGCAGATTATTTTCCGGATCTTTCTCGATGCTGAATGGCATCCAAACGGAAAGAATTCCGTGCGTGTATGTGTGTGTGTAGCGGCTGCTTCGATGGTCACCTTCTCTTCTCCTGAAGGAAGGAAGGAAGGTCTTGTATTATAGAGACTTTAAACTTTTGCAGTTCATTCGTCTCTAGCCTTGAGAAAGGCCCTTTGAAAACTCTACTCTACTCTATTACTCTACTCCAGCGCTACCACCTCCGCCCTCTTGCCTTGAGAAAGGCTCTCGATCCCTGGCCGTCCAGCTCGTCCAGCAACGATGTTGTCCAGTCGGTGTCCACACAAAGAATGTTCTCCTGAAGGATCGGCTTCTCTGTGCTCCCTCACAGGTTCAAACAAACTGCTTGCGTTTCAGGGCAGATCTCGATCCTTCGCCGTCCAGCACCCTCAGCAACGATGTTGTCTTGTCGATGTCCTCACGAAAAATGAAGCGTCTCACCACCAGAATATCGCTTAAGTATGCTTTTTGTGCGTGATTGAATCGAGAGAAGGCGTGGTTTACGATGGCAATTTGGAAGGCAAACTAGAGGTGAATGAACTCTCTGGGCTCGGAACTTTCGGCGACTGAGCAATAATCGATTGCGGGCGCATACAATATTGGATACGGAAATATCCTACTGATGGGGAAGAATAATCTTCAGAAGCTATCCTGTTAATTGCGATTGATTGAAAAATCACAAAACCAAATGTATTTGGTCACAGTGTTACATGGATAGAAAAAACTTAAAAAAAACTCTTTCACATGAATGTAATTTTAAATTCCCAGAGGAACTGGCAGATTATTTTCAGTAACGATTAGATATTTCCACATTTTCCTCGATACTGGAAGCCCACCAGTGGTTAATGCTAACTCGATAACCATCTGTTAATAGCACTTGATTGAAAAATATTTGGTCACAGTGTTACATGGATAGAAAACATTCAAATAAACTCTTTCACATGAATGTATTTTTAAATTCCCAGAGGAACTGGCAGATTATTTTCCGGATCTTTCTCGATGCTGAATGGCATCCAAACGGAAAGAATTGCGCGTGTATGTGTGTGTATGTAGCGGCTGCTTCGAGATCTTCCCGGGGAACAGTTTGTGGCATCACTCTCCTCCTGATGGATTCCCTTCTGGCCTAAGGTGCACAAATAGGCTCTTTATGACACCGTTCATTCGCGCTTTCATGATAAACGAAGAGCTTCACCACAACAGCGACAACATGCTCCAATCGCTGTTCAATTAGAACTGAGTGGATTTCCGAGCGGCGCTCGCTTATATACTGATTGGTGATTTCAATAGCCTGTTTTGAAAGCAATTTTAAGACTATTGAAACAAGTTTTTGGATCAGAAAGTAACAAGTATAGAACGCGTAGACATTTTATCTTTCGAATGGAGTGTTTATCATACCATTTCGTTCAGTTGTTTAGGAGCTATTAACGCTCAAAATCTCGGTCTCCGGCGTAACGCTTTCGTTTTCGAAATTTGATTTTACACCCCGGTATAGAAATGAAAGACGTAGTCCTACGTCAAAACTGGTACGGCCACTACAGCGCGGCTTTTGTAGTGAGTATGCGGTTAATCGAATAATCGAAACCACATCCCTCAGTTTGACCGCTCATGCCGTTCTCTAAAGTAGTAGATTTACCAATTTAGTAAATAAATAATTCAGCAACATAGCATCTTCTGATAGCAAAAGTGACAGAAGCTCTAAAAACCGCATATGGAACTCGAACTTGGCGGTGTAACATTATTGAAAAACATCTGCTTACTGACCTACGTCATGATTGCACAAAAATGAGTTTTCCCCGAAAATACTGCGTTAATGACCTGAGCAAGGTGATAATCTGTGAAAAATAACGGTTCGTTATTGACACTGAATACGAATTAATAGCGAATGGCAATCAAGCGAAAAATGAAGCTTAAAGGTGTCAACACTCAGTGAGGCGTCGAATTAGGCGGCTGGATGACGGCCGGGGAGACGCCGCGAGAGAGTTGAAAAAAAAATGTAATAATTGTCGAAGAACTGTGAAATGTGATGCAAAAATTAGTGAAACTTAACAGTCTTCAGTTTCATCCTGGTATTCGATAAATGATCGATGAAAATCACCGTTCGAAAGACTAACCTTGAAATGTGTTGTGGTTAGTGGACCTTACGTAAAATGCGCCAACGATTGATCTCAAAATTTTCACTCAAAGTATTTCAGGGGCAATTCGCTCTCGTAAGGATATTTTGCATGCGATGACTGGGATTCATACCGTGCGATGATTCATTTCCGTCAGTTGCTTTAAACATGCTTTGAGTGTTGGCCAAAAGCGAGTTCCATAACTTAATCTATTCATAATGCGAATTTACATCATAAGTAGTAGCCTCCAATGACATCTTTGCCCGCCCCAAATGGATGACACAGCTTAACCCTGATCTTTCGAGACGACTCTAGTTGGTGGTTGTAGTCTAATATTTTTTTCAGTGTCACTATAACTTACTTTTCGAATAGAAGTCATCCCACAAGATAAATTCTCTTGGTTCATAAAAAGATCAAATAACACAGTCTCATTCAACAATGAATGAATCACCGATAAACGGTTTAAAGCTCTATTGCCGACATCAACCGAGGAAACTTGGATATTTATTGAACCGATGCAATGCTCAATGGAAAGAATTCTCAATTATGATTTAGTATCTAACCTCCAACATAGGCAGCGACCATCAATTGAAATCATTGTCGGGATTAAAGTTTTTCTGCGTCAATCATTTAACCGCAGAACATTTACAAGATGAAGTTCTCGTCGAGTATCTTTCTGGTTTGGCATCGTTGGTGTGTTCCATATTATTGATTGAATTGAAATTAGGATCAAGCCTAACGCCAAAAAAGCCTAATAGATGCGAAAAAAAAATTTTTTTTGTCCCAAACAAACATTTAAGGCTCAATAGCATTTTAGCAGTAACAGAGCCAAATTTTTAATCGTGTACATGTCACATGTTGATCATATCTATAATTAGCACATTACACAGTTGCCATTTTTTCGGCGTAAGAATAATTCCCTTCTATACCATTGCATATGGTACATTACATTACACAATAGCCATTCAGGCGTAAGAGTATTCCTTCTGATCTTCCATTATCCAGTTAGACCGGACCGGACAGCGGAGACAGTTGATTGATCATTGTTGAGTTATTTATAGAACAGCAGCCCGATGTGTCTTGCAGAGCAGAGCAGTTGTATGGATGAATCGATCTTTATTCGACCGTGGATCGATCCCCATCGCTGATGATTGTTGCGTGGACGAAGTTATTCTGTAACAACACAAAGATGGTCAATTAGGGCCCTGAGTTTTGAACTCACGACCGATCGCTTACTAAGCGAACGCGCAACAAATGTGTCTACGAAGACCTCCTAGAAAATTTAAATTTATTAAATGGTAAAAAATAATGAAAAGGCAAAACAAAAAATTTACAAAATTAAAGAATTTTGAAGTCAAAAAATTTCAATAATTCAGAAAGTTGAAGAATTTAGAAAGTTTAAAAACGACAGAAAAAAGTGTGAAATTTAGAAAAATAAAATTAAAAAATTCTAAAATCTATGCTAATTCTTAAAATTTTTAAATATTTTCTAAAAATTGCAAAAAATTTAAAAGTTTGGGAAATTTTAAAAACTATGATAATTATAAAAATTATAGAAATTATGAAAATTATAAAAATTATAAGAAAGATATTTTAAAAATACAGACAGTGCAAAAAAAATTAGATTATTCAAAAAAATCAAAAATTTAAAAAAAAACAGGTTATATCTATGGTATAACCGCAAGGGTGACGTAGAACTATCGTTGATTTAGAGATCATTTGTATAAAGTTGAATCTGAATTCATTCTGAATGAATGAATATTTGGAGAACTTCGAAAACGAGAGCGTTACGTTGGAGGCACAAGGTTTTATGCATCCAATATTGGATACGGAAATATCCTACTGATGGGGAAGAATAATCTTCAGAAGCTATCCTGTTGATTGCGATTGATTGAAAAATCACAAAACCTAATGTATTTGGTCACAGTGTTGAAATAAACTCTTTCATATGAATGTAATTTTAAATTCCCAGAGGAACTGGCAGATTATTTTCAGTAACGATTAGATATTTCCACATTTTCCTCGATACTGGAACCCCACCAGTGGTTAATGCTAACTCGATAACCATCTGTTAATAGCACTTGATTGAAACATATTTGGTCACAGTGTTACATGGATAGAAAACATTCAAATAAACTCTTTCACATGAATGTATTTTTAAATTCCTAGAGGAACTGGCAGATTATTTTCCGGATCTTTCTCGATCCAAACGGAAAGAATTCCGTGCGTGTATGTGTGTGTGTGTGTAGCGGCTGCTTCGAGATCTTCCCGGGGAACCGTTTGTAGCATCACTCTCCTTCTGATGGTTTCCCTTCTGGCCTAAGGTGCACAAACAGGCTCTTGGTGACACCGTTCATCCGCGCTTTCATGATAAATGAAGAGCTTCACCACAACAGCGACAACATGCTCTAATCGCTGTTCAATTAGAACTGAGTGGATTTCCGAGCGGCGCTCGCTTATATATCGATTGGTGATTTCAATAGCCTGTTTTGAAAGCAATTTTAAGACTATTGAAACAAGTTTTTGGATCAGAAAGTAACAAGTATAGAACGCGTAGACATTTTATCTTTCGAATGAAGTGTTTATCATACCATTTCGTTCAGTTGTTTAGGAGCTATTAACACTCAAAATCTCGGTCTCCGGCGTAACGCTTTCGTTTTCGAAACTTTGATTTTACACCCCGGTATAGAAATGAAAGACGTAGTCCTACGTCAAAAACTAGAAGCTCTAGAAATTTAGGAAATCTATGGAAAAAATCAGAAAATAAAAATTAAACTAAATTAAATTAAAAAGTTTCAGAAAATTGAAAAGTTCCAAAAAAATCGGTAAATTGAAAAGTAAGAACATTAAACTAAATTCAATTGAAAAGATTCAGAAAATTCATAAAATATCTGAATTAAAAGTAGTTAAAAAATTTGAAGATTCAGTAAATATAGAAAATAAAAAAAAAATAAATCTCATTAAAAAAAAGAATAAAAAATATATGTAAATTTAAAGAATCTACGAGCTCAAAAATAGAAAAATATCAGAAAATTCCTAAATTTACAAATTTAGAAAGTTTTAAAGACAATCAGAAAATTTATTAAATCCAGATAATTCAATTGATTATTTGAATATTCTCAATAAAATTATTACAAAATAAATGACAAAATAATGAAAAAAAAAATAAGAAAATTGAAAAAAAAATTTCAAAATTTAGATTTCTTGGTCTTTAAAATTCAAGAAAAATTAATTTTTTTATGATAAGAAATATTCAGAAAAAAATTATAAAAATTAACAAAATTAACATGAGCAAATAAAAAATATCATTAAGGTTGAATATGAACTGGATATACTAATGGGTTAGCTGGGTTATGGGTTAGTTAGTTTCTGGGTCTATTAATAAATAATTAAATTTTGAAATTAAAATTCAACTAAAAATAATAAACTTTACCTTTTGCAGAATGGCGTTTGGAAAAACTCCTACTCCTACTCCTGAACTGATCGTAAAATTACATAAGCAAATAAAAAGTATCATTCAGGTAGAACATAGACTGGAGTTACTACTGGGCTAGCTGGAATGAAATTTTCTGAGTCTATTAATAAATTATTAAATTCTAATAAATATTCTAATAAAAAATATTGAAGCTCAAGTAAAAACAATAAACCCTGCTATGTCTTCATAGATAAAAAATGGAAAAGGAAAATGAGAAAAGATGGAAAATTAAGAAAATTAGAAACTGATATTCAATTGAAAAGTAATCAAGAAGAATTCTAAAAAAATAAGAAATTTGGTATTTTAAGAATTTTAGAAAATTTGAAAATTATAAAAATCTATATATACAAACATGGATTTCTGTCTGTCTGTCTGATTCTTATGGACTCGGAAACTACTGAACCGATCAGCATGAAAATTGGTATGTAGGGGTTTTTGGGGCCGGGGAAGGTTCTCGTGATAGTTTGAGACCCCTCCCCCCCCCCTCTCTAAGGGGGGCTGCCATACAAATGAAACACAAATTTCTGCATTACTCGAGAATTATTCAAGCAAATGAAACGAAATTTGGCATATGGAGGTTTTAGGGTGCAATAAATGATTTTATGGTGGTAAGACTCTCCACCCCCTCTCTAAAGGGCCATACAAATGGAACACAAATTTCTGCATTACTCGAGAATTATTCAAGCAAATGAAACCAAATTAGGCATCTGAAGGTTTTAGTTTCCCATCTATTTGGGGGGAAGGGGATACTGCCATACAAATTATCAAGCAAACTGAACCACATTTGGCATGTGGAGGTTTTAGGGAGCAAGAAACATTTCTAAGGTGGTTCAACACTTCTCCTACCTTTCTGAAGATGGGAGGCGGGAGGTCTGCCATAGAAATGAAACAGTTTTGTTAGAAATACTAGGAATTTTATAGTAAAAGGTAAATTCAACGGGGTCAATTAGAAGATCAATCAATGAACAGTTCTGCGATTGGACCCATGAACTTGCTCATAGTAAGAAAACGTGGATGTTTGAAGGTATTGATAACAAAACACAAATTTTGGGCGGGACGAAGTTTGCCGGGTCAGCTAGTAATAAATAAAATTTAAAAAACGTACAATGAGGAAATTTCAGAAAATCAAATAATTTGGAATTTAAAAAAAATGGCATATAAAAAATTTAAAAATTTAGAAAACTAAGAGGAGAAATTGAAAAATTGAAATTAGGAAAGTGAGAAGGAATTACGATAAAATTAGGAAACAAAATAGAGAAGAAATCAAGAGGATATTTGAAAAATATGGAAATTCGTGGAATTTCAAAACTCAAGTTTTTATGAAAACTGAATTGATTTCAAAATTAAAAAAAAAAGGAAAAATGAGAAATTTATAAAATTTAAAAAAGAAAAATATGGAATTGATAAGCTGAGAAATAATTGAAAAGTCATAGAATTAAAAGAAATAGAATTAAATTAATAAAATTAAAATTAAAAATTAAGAAAAAAGTCAAGAAATTGAAAAAACATGATTTAGAAGATCCAAGAAAAAAATATTAAAAATTAAATAATTAATAAATATTAAAAGTTTAGCAAAAAAATCAGAAATCGGAAAATTAATATTTTTATTTTCAAAAATTGCAAAAAAAAATTGAATACAAAGATATTCGGAAAATGAGAAATTAGTAAAAATAAAAAATATGAAAAATTTAAATAAAATGGAAAATTAAGAAATTTGGAAAATTTTGAAAATAAAAAAATATTAAACTAAGATATTCGTACTCATGGTGACGGTCACTAATTTTTTATTATCATATGGCATATTGAGATAATTCTTATGAGTGATATCGATAATTTGAAGCATTTTCAAAAACATAAGCTGAAAAGTGCTTGTTTGATCGGAATGTGTTTTCGATAAAGTATTCGGAAATTTAATGGAGTATGGAGAGAAAAATACACAAAAATACGCTGTTACAAAAACTACTCGGAATTAAATAAAATTAAATAATCTTTTCATTATAGGTGCCCTATTTTTGAAATGACTGCCCGTAAACTTGTATATATTTTTCAATTCACACCGGATGGAGCGAACGATCTATTTCTGTTCCCTGCTTAAATACCAACGATCGGTTGATTTGTTGTTTTAAATGTCGACGTTTCTATTCCGTTCCACAGGTGGCTCGCAGCTGTTTCCCACTAGCGGAGGCAGAGGATTATCCAGATGGGACCTGCCAGAGCATCTGGCCAAAGCGCAAGCGATGTACGGAGTGTCAGCATTCTACAAGATTGGAATCGATACCCGAAATGAACCCCCCTTCGACTACATACTCACCCTGACCGAGGGCGACTTGGGAATGCCGAACAAGGAGTATTACGCCCTGGACGATAGCCATCCGGTAGCGAATGTTTGCTTTGTTGAGGTTCGAGGTTCTAAGGTTCGTTCATTTTTTCATTTCGATTGCAGATTAGCCAAGCCTATCGGACCTATCTGCGGGACATTTACACCAACCTGATGGCTTCTACCTCAACCAAGGCCTACCATTACGCCGATATTATCTACAACTACGAGAAGCGTCTCGCATTGACTGTTGCAAGATTCGTTAATGATGCCGCCGACAACGCAACCCGGCCCCGGATCCGTAAACTGTCCCAGGTGGCAGATGATAAAAGTACACGGTGGGTACGTTTACATGACCGCTTGTCTTGTTATCTTCAAAAATATAAATCTCAACACTTTTTCTCCCGCCAAATATAGCTACCAATCAATCGAACGGCCAGTGCCATGTTTCCGCTAAGAATAACCCACGATACACCGGTGTTGGTGGACAATCCGGCGGTGTTTAAAGCGATAACCCAGGTCATCCAAACTACCGACATCGAAACGCTGAACCACTTCGTGATATGGTCCGTCATACAGCGCTACCTTCCGTACATGTCTAGCGATTTGCGGCAGTCGCGTTGGGAATTTGACAAGGTCTTGTACGGGGTCAGAACGAAACCACCGTTCTGGCACTCGTGCACCGAACTGATCCAGCAGTGGTTGCCATACGGATTGGAGGCGCTACGCGAAAATCCAGCCCTGATCGTGCCTGATTCGATGACCCATCCGGCGGAAATAGATTTGCCAAATCCATACCACAGCTCACACCTGGTAACCAACGAGCAGCACGTTCAGTTCGACGACGAACTGGTGAAGATCATGTTCTACCACGTGAGAGACGAGTACAAACAGGCGGTAATCAACGCCGATTGGATCAACGGAAATGTGTCGGAATATATTACCGACAAGCTATCGCGGATGAGGATTCAGATTGGCATTCCGAATGATCTTCTGAAGAGTGAACAAACGCTGGGCGAATACTATCGGGAGTTGTATATGCCAGAGTTTTTGTTCATGGATAACATAGTCGCTCAATGGGAGAGCGCGAAAACGACGATGAATCGATTGATGGGTAACGTGACGGAAGGCGAGAGGTTTGTAGCGTTTAACACATGTGGTTCCAGAGTGCATTAAACAAAAGAACTTTCTTCAAAATTGCAGGATCATAGCAGAACTGTACCCACCGATCGCGTCCGGAGGACGCAAAGCCCCCGTGGCTAACATGAAGTACTCGATCAGTCTCAATATGGTCATCATTTCCAGGCAGAAACTCCGAGAGCCATACTTTCACATAAAATACCCTTTGTAACGTGAAAATATTTGTGATCGTCGTCGAAAATTGCTTGCTAAAACGGATTCTATCAATGTTTTCAGATCGCTTAACTTTGCTCGTCTTGGATCCGACATTTCCCTTGTGATTCAGGATGCCATCAACACCTTTGCCGAACAGTTAAAAAATATAGAAGGCGATAAATCGCAGCACTTTGGACTATCGTCCGCACGGTTGGGAAACATTTTCAGCAAGCAGGCACAGAGATGTGTTACCAAGTAAGTGAGACCATCTGCAGCAAGCAGAAAAAGGAAACTGAGATTACCCCCTAGTTTTGCGTCTTCCAGCGTTCCCAGTGTCCCCAAGGGCACCCCGAAGGACCGCCAGCTGGAACGAATCGGGAACGTCAACCGGCTGAACCTCTATCTGGAAGTGTCGTCGGTCGGTATGCTGACGAGGGCGTTCGAAACTCTGGTGGAGAAAATCCACCGGAACGAGCGCATATTCGAGAGTGCGATATCGGAGAAGACTACGTACGAGCTGTTGGGGCTGCGCGAACGACACCTCCAGCCCGGACTGCGCAAATACTCCGAACAGCAGCTGTACGCGCTGGCCTACATGCAGAAGCACTGTGCCGTGGCGAGTGTTTCGACGAAGCGTCTCACCAGGCTGCAGTTGGTCCACGACATTCCCGAGACGGAGAAGTGAGTAACACAGTCTCTAGGCTGGAATGAAATTATGTGCTTCTGAGGGGGTAGTAGGTGCTTAGTCCCGGTGGAATAAGGCCTTCAATTTTTGGATGTTCAACATCGATAGAATCAGGTTTGCCGGACAGCTTCATGAAGCCCTTGCAGGGCACCGATTGCCAAAACGCATCCCCGCCAAGCGAAGCCTACTGTTGCACAACAAATTGAAGAGATGCAGCCATGTTTTGTTACTATAAACCCTATATACGCATCATGAATCGTATTGTTATCAATTTGTATCGAAAATCGATATGTATTCGATAAGTTTCCATCAGAAAACCCTCTCGATTGTTTATGCTTTGGTACTTTAACATGTTTTCGAGCAAAGGGCTTGACCTGGTGCATTTATGCACATGATCGAATTTGATTCAGTTCCAAAAGGGGAACACAGTGATTTTGAAAGTAAATGCTCTTGTGTATCCGAGAATTAGTGGTTTGTGATGTGCAAAACGGTGAATCGCACCGAGCTGCCTCTAGGAAGTAACGTATCAGCAAGCCAGCGGTTGGGAAAATTCTTCTGAAACTAAAACCGTTCGGATCAGTGGTGGATCGCCCTGGTACAAGCAAGAAGCCTCTGAGTTTGCTAAGGAGCATGCTGATAAGACAATAGAAAAGAACCTGGGAAAAGGTTCTTTGGACGGATGAATCATATTTCGAATTGTTTAACCGAAAGCGGCGGGTTTGTGTGTGATATAGACTGGGTGAGTCTCAGAACACATCCAAGGCAAGAAGGAAATTGAGTGTTCTGGGGGTGTTTATCGTGGGGTGGAAGTTGGATAATGACGGCAGACGACAGGAAGGGAGAATGACAAATGGGGGTAAGAGAGGCGGACTAAATAATAACATTAGCGCTTCTTAGGAAGACATATATGAGGAACATAAGACAAAGTTCACGACTAGCTAAGATATCACGAACTGGCATGCGTGTGGGTGATTCTGGAGCCTCTAAATCGAAAACCAGTTTGATTCTTTCATTGCATAATTCATTAAATGAACAAACAATCTGATATCCTTGGCCAAAATTGTATAAATTGTTAGTAGCAAGACCTACGCGATAGAGATGCGCATTCAGCGCGAAATGATTGGACAATAACCTGGACGTAACTCTAAGGGTGGGTTTAGACTAGTGATATATTCATGTGAAGAAATATGATGAGATTTATAGAAATCGCATCAACCGATTACACTAGCGTGAACTTCTATAATGAATATATTCATATTTTCGATGAATTTATTCACCTGAAGTAGAATAAATTCATTGAAGATTTCTCACCAGTGAGAAATTCACAAGCGTTTACATATACTGGATTTATTCAAGTTATATATACCTCGAATAAGTGTATCATATTTATTCTCACCCGTTTACACCTATTTTCACGTGAATAAATCCATCTATAGCTATAGATCTCCCTAATGTAAACCCGCCATAATAAAACCTCTTTTAAGGTCTAACCTGTTAGAAATTATTTATTTATGTATATATTCGTTTTCGATTTAAACGTACAGACTACTAATTACTCCAAAAAATCTTAATTCTATTGTTTAACACGCATCTATTAATTTCATAGTCAAAATAGGTAAACCAGACTCTTGTCGAAACTTTGGGAATGTTAGAGTGTAGCCAAGATAATCTCCGTTACATTGAATAAATGTTTGATACAGAAAATATGATAGAATGAAGATAGCCCTAAATCGGACAATTACTTTCTTATTTGTATAGATAGAAGACTATATCTGCCGTAATCTCGCAAAGTGACGCAAGCGCCAACATTGACATTTTACGTTTTTTGTTATAGATCGATAAAGAATACCAAATCCTTCCAAACAACTGTGAACATTTACAGAAATGTGATAAAATGACCCCGTGAAAGCTTGAAAACGGAGTGGCGCAAACGCCATTTCCACTGTGATGGGCCGCAAGCGCCATTTTCCCTATGTTGTGACGCAATTTGATAATGATGCGATGTGATTTTTTTTTATCTGTTCTGATAGAGTACGATGAACGAACAGGGACAGCAATATTCACATAACAACTTCTTCCGTAATGAACGTTTAGCATAATAAAAGTCACATGCCTTCTTTCTTGTAAAAATCACTTTTCCGAGAAGCTTGTCATGCCAAGTATTTTAATCAAAAACAGTCCATCCCTATGTAATGTTACTTTTATAATAGCAATTTTGTTTCAGAATTAGAAATCATGTACTAAGAAGCTCACAAAACCATGTACTTTAAATTCATAAAATCAAACTCATCTTAAAGTACAGTTATCCTAGATTGAAGTGTATTGCTGTTCTCACATATAGCTCATAAAGATTAGAACTGAATAGTTCAAACTCATCAATTTAATTGTTGATTACAAAGATTCCCTAATATTTAGTGTCTTTTTTCTTCAGGCATCAAGGGACAAAGCTTCTTAACGATGTTTACTTTCCTCGCCTGTTCAATTTCTCTTTCGGGTAAATTGAAGTTGAGTGTTGATTGAAGGAAAAATGTCGGATTTGGTGAACAGCTGCACTCTTCTAAATGCTCCAAACAAAACGAAACACATCTTGTAACAAAACTCAAAACATCCTCGCGTAAACTGAATCTGTTTTACTTCGGATTATTTCGGACGGCATTATGTTATTTAACACGGATGGTTTCAATTGCATTTTGAATTCGAAAAAATCGATGCTGTCCATAATTATTACAATCGGGTTCTCAACTACGTTCACCTACTCGACTCATGCTACAAAGTTGGGTAAGTATGTGAATTCTTCTCCCTGATGCTTCGCTCAACGGCAGCATGTTGGAGAAAATAATTGGAAACAGATTCTCACATACTTTGATGGATGAACGCCAATCGGTTGTGAAAACAGCGATTTAAATTTGCTGTTTCCAAAACAAATTGGCGTTGGTGGCATAGCTTAAATAAAACTGCATTTCTTCAAAAATCAAGCCGATGGCAATGTTTTTCCATCAACAATACACATTTTGTACAGATCAGATTTTCGCAATGTACGCGTATGCTGATTATACATGCAATTTAAAAAAATGTCTCGTACTGAAAATTCTTACCTCTGGCGCTGGCGTCACTTTGCGAGATTACGGCAGATATAGGAATGCGTTTTATCACATTAAAATTCATTTCCACTTTCGAACGAAGATCAATTTCGTTACCGCAAGCATCAAATGGACTAACAACGCATGTTAATATGTAACTGTAGAACATGCGAATTGAATTTTTCGAATTTTCCCATTTTCCTTCAGTTTCCGAAAGTTCCAGTTTTCCGAAAAATTTCAATTGTCATGTTTGGTTGGAATATGTGCATTATTTTTATGGGACCCCCTCTCCTTTCCAGAGGAGGAAGGGGTGTCATACCATCATTAAAACATTTCTCGTACCCAAAAACCCCCACATCCCTAATTTGGCTCCATTTGCTTGATTAGAAGTTATGCAGAAGTTTGTGTTTCATTTGTATGGGTTCAGTAGTTTCCGAGTCCATAAGAATCAGACAGACAGACATCACTCCATTTTTATATGTATAGATTTATAGATTTTCGTGATTTGAATAGTTTGCTTTCGAAGCAGTTTTGAGATATTGAAACAAGTTTTGGGTCAATTAGTAAACAGCATTATTCATACACATTTTATCTTTCGAAAGAAGTGATTGCCATACCACTCTGTACAACTGACAAAGAGGTGTTAATGCTCGAAACTTTGCATCCCAAACGTAACGCTCTTGTTTCAGGAATTTTAATCTTTCACCCCAGATTCAGATTCAAACAGGTTCAAATATCATGTGAGGTAAAAATACAGACGGCAAGCAAATCGACGCGGTGCCCCCACCGAAGCTCGGAAAGGTTATTCGAAAGACTCGCTGCCGTCTGGTTGCTAGCTAGATGACTGATGAATTGTGAACACTGTGTTTTGAAATCGCGAATGGCTTGTTTATACTCAATGAATAGAATATGGGGGAGCTAAGATTGCAATGTTATCTGTACCCACATTGTCCGTAAAAAGATAACTGCAGTTGCATTTCGAGCGACCAATTTACGCCTTTTTTATTAGCAGTGATATTTGAATATTGTACCTCCCTCGTACATAACAGTTCAGCTGAAAAGTTCATACGGTTGACGTCTAGATGGCGCCTCTCGCAAAAATCTACTTGACTATCACAAAGCACCGTCTTTCAATGGATACGTGTCAAAATTTTACAACAATCGATCGATTGGTTCGTGAGCTACAGCATTGAGAGTGAAGCAACTTTTGTTATTGTGAATAAAATGGAAAAATCACAAATTAATGAACAATGGCAAAATTTTATGAATAGGGCTCTGAATTGCTTCCGCATTCACCGTATTCTCCAGATCTGCCCCCCAGCGACTATTTTCAGTTCGCAGACCTGAAGAGAATGCTCGCTGGCATGAAATTTAAGACCGATCATGATTACCGAAACTGATGCCTATTTTGGAAAAACCGAAAGAGTACTATGCAAATGGTATCGAAAAGTTGCAAGTTCTAAAGCGATCGCTGTATCGCACTAGAAGGCAATTATGTTGAATAATAAAATTGAATTTTGCAAAAAAAAATAGTTTTACTGTGTTACCTTAGAAATTTTTCAGCCGAACTGTTATGGTAACGGTAACGGTATTGAATTAAAGAGACTTTAAACTCAGAGAGTTCATTCGTCTCTTGCCCTTGAGGGCGGGAAATTTAACTGAAGGAAAACTAAGAAAAACTATTGCAAAATTCGTTATTCTCGCTCGACTCAGTCCTAGTAACCGCTATGGATGTATGTCGTATCGCCGCACCCTACACGGCTCTGGGGCCAAAAACATAACCAAACAAATGGAGCAGGGAAAAAGCCCCTTTTAGTGTGCTTGAGGAGCTTCTTCTAAAAAGGGCGTAAAAAACCTGCTCATCTTTTGCTGAAATTAGAAGAGAAAACAAACGTAGTTTTATCAGTATAGGTAGATTTAGTAATTTGACATTAGATCTGATCGAATAAACCTGTATCCTTTAGGAAATCGATGGTCCTTTTTTGCTCGACGGCGTCGTCCGATAGTGCTGTCCTTATGGTGTCTGCAACCTGAAACTTTATTCTTGAAGCATTAAATTTAGGGCATGTGATTAATATGTGTTCCACCGTGAGTCTTACATTGCACGACTCACATAGTGTTGGTTCCAATCTACGCATGATAAATTTGTGTCAGACATACTTGAGTAGATCGGAGAATACTATCCTTCCAGGGAAGGGTAGTATTCTTGATCCTTCTTAAGAAGAGGTCACGGGAAAAAAACCAACTGTTCTCCCAGCTCAATCTGAGGGATTGCATGACCCATTTGATGGTGTCATTTGCTGGGTGGGAGGTGGTCCATAGTTCGGAGAGCCTACCCTCCTTGGCGAGACGATCAGCCTGTTCATTACCCTGGATTCCGCAGTGCCCTGGGACCTAGCAGAAAGTGATGTCCTTCCCTGTAATTTTTTCCTCAATGCTTTGTATCCAAGGGTGTTTACTGTCGTCGCTTTGTAGCGCCCGTAATGCACTATAGCAATCCTGAGACCACCACTTTACTGTCGTTATCACAGAGTGATGTCGCGACAAGGAGAGCGGCAATTTCGGCGGAGTATACCGAACATATGGAAGGCAGGTGGAATTTTAGCTCCGTGTTATTGGCAAAAACTCCAAACCCTGTTAGGTTTCCATCAAAAGACCCATCTGTGAAGATTTTGCGGTGGGTGTGATACTTGTTATGAAGGTGGTTATTAAAACAGGCCGTAACAATGCTGCTGGCTTCCCCAGCCCTGACAGCATTTTTGATTGACCAGTCTATCTTTGGCGGATGTGCATGCCATGGGCGTTGACCGACTCTGCTTAATGGGGCAATAGTCGGGAGGGTGACTTGGCTAATATTTTGTAGCCAAATGTTGGCTCTGGAGTAAATGGATAGAAGATCCGGGTATTTCTCGGACGTCCGGATGGCTTTAGTGGCTAGGATATTTGTGAGGAAGTGTTCGAAAGGAACTACGCCGGCCTCCACAAGCAGAGCGTTTATTGGGCTGGTCTGAAGGGCTCCTGATGCATATCTAATCACATTATGGTAGACAGGCTTTAAGTAATTCAAGTGAGCCCAAGAGGCACGGCTGAAAAGTTCGATGCCGTAACGAATTTTAGAGAAGATAATGCTTTTGCCTATGTTGTAGATGGTTTTACGAGAACTCAAGTGGCATCGGCCACCTAGAGCTTTCACCAGCCGCAGGCGGCACTTCATACTAGCTTTAGCATTTCTGAGGTGTTGTCCGAAAGATAGTTTACTGTCAACTAGCACTCCGAGAATTCGGACAGAGCTGACTCTCTTAATAGGCCTGCCATTGATTAGACATGTTCTAAACCTTTTCCTATGACCTTTACATTTGCAGCAGTGCATTATATTAGACTTCTCTGCCGAAAACTTAAACCCGATGGAATTTGCCCAGTTACTAACCGCCGAGATTCCTTCCTGCAGTCTTCTGCGGGCCATTTCTGGGAAAGCATTTCTTGCCATCAGCAGTAGATCGTCTGCATAGGCCAGTACCTCGGTGTTTTTAGGGATAACCTCTAGAACCGACTGCATAACAACGAGGAAGAGGGAAACTGATAGAACCGAACCTTGTGGTACTCCGTTTTCTAGGCAACGGTGATCCGAAAGTACTCCTCCGAAGTAAACTTGAAAACCTCGATTGGTGAGGAAACAGCGAAGAATGTTGAAGAGGGAGCCTTCAAAACCCCATCGGTGGAGTTGATCGATAATGTTATGACGCCATGTGGTATCGTAGGCTTTGGCTAGATCGAGTGAAGCGATTTCGCTATGTTGGCCCTTTTCGATAGTTTCTTGAAGGAAATGATCGAGTTGACTGAAGTAGGTGCCCGTACCTTTACCTCGGCGGAAACCATGCTGTCTTGGGTCTAATAGTTGGCATTCTTCAAGGGCCGTCCTAAGTCTTCGATTGATCATTCTTTCGAAGACTTTCCCTAAGCAGTTGAGGAGGGTTATGGGACGGAAGTTGTTCGCCGTCCGTTTACTCTCCTTCACCTTTGGGATAGGTATTACCAAGCCCGTTTTCCATGTATCTGGGAAATAGCTGTTAGCCCAACATTCGTTGTATATCTGAAGGAGTAGAATTTTTGCATGAAGAGGTAGATGCTTGATCATCGGATATTCGATTCCGTCTGGGCCAGCTGATTTGCTTTTGGATATTTTTATTGCCCATAACAACTCGTCCAAAGAGAACTTATCGTTGTATTTGTGGACCTGTTCCGAAGCAGGAGGAAAAACTTTAAGTTCCGCCTTCGCCTTAATAGCCTTGAATTCGTTGGTGTAGTTGGAGGTGGCTGAAATAGTGGCAAAGTGTTCGGCTAGGTGGTCGGCTATGATGCCTGGATCTTCGGTGAAGGTGCCATTAATCTCGAAGGAATAGCAATTTGAAGCTTTCTTGCCACTAAGTAAGTTGACCTTGTTCCAAAGTTCAGATGTCGAAGTATTAGGGTTGATGCAATCAAGAAATTCCATCCAACTGTTTTGCTTGGCTTCGGTTATTACCTTCCTGGCTAGAGCTCTAGCCGTTTGGAAGTTGGTTAGGGCAATCATTTTGCAAGCGCTTCCATCAGGAAGGCGTCGTAGGATACGGAGGGATTTTCTTCTCCTTCGAACTGTTATGTATTTTCCCATTTTCCTTTATTTAAATTATTTATGGGTTAGGGAACCACAATGGATAAATTACCGAAAAAAAATCTTTCTGATTTGGTACCATTACTGAAAAAAGGTAATGATTTCATATTCATATTTTCATATCGATATTTTCATTTTTATTCACTAACTAGCTGACCCAGCAAAGTTCGTCCCGCTCAAAATTTGTTTTTTGTTATCAATACCTTCAAACATTCACGTTTTCTAGACGGATAATATTAAAGTCGTGGACATTCAAATTCTCATCAGGGGAAAGCCATATTTAACGAAGAGTAATTACGTCACAATTTATATTGTTGACTGAAAATTTTTAGCGATTCGATTTTGTGTTTATTACTGCAGTTCCACTGAATATCTATAATTGGAACTATACCACTTGTAGAACAATTCGACACCGAGAGAGAAAATGGTTGCGAGGAGAGGCCATTTTTCTGCCAAGAAAGCAAAAAGTGCAGGAACAAAACTAACGATAATACGGGCAAACCTGTTTTTGTGCAATTCCTTGTTTGTGTGACTCTCTTTGTGCGATTTTATCATGAAAACGGGACTTGAAACACACAAACCAGTAGCACAAACAATAAAATCGTTCGAAAACAGTCACACGCCGTGTTCGGGTCTTTTTGTGTGTTGGGGAAGTAAAACCAGGAGGTTATTAGCTTTGGAATGTTATCATTTCCAGAGGACCTCGGAGAACAGAGGACACGAGGAGTCGGAGGTGCAAGAGGAGCGAAAAAATGTTTTTTTTCGAGCCATCCGATTGTGAGTTAAATGCTTCAGCATTGAAAGTAAAATCTTTACATCACGGAGAGCAACTACGAATTGTAAAAGGTGTGTCACATCAAATTGCATCACGGAAAAAACGCTGTAGAAATTCGCCTAGTAGACCGATCCTTTTGAAAATTTTAGACAGTAAAATAAAAACTATTAAACAACTTTTGGCATTTTCTTTTTATTCATACTTCGAGCCCAAGCCCGTATGCTCGCACCTTCCTCTTTACCCCGTCCATAAGGTTCTGTACAACGTCAGGTTGTAGTTTTTTTTTTAACAGAAATCCATTTTCTCTTGAAGTCCGCCTCCGATTTGACAACTTTTGGGTTCTTCCGGAGGGCCTGCTTCATAATCGCCCAATATTTCTCTATTGGGCGAAGCTCCGGCGCGTTGGGCGGGTTCATTTCCTTTGGCACGAAGGTGACCCCGTTGGCTTCGTACCACTCCAACACGTCCTTTGAATAGTGGCACGAAGCGAGATCCGGCCAGAAGATGGTCGGGCCCTTGTGCTGCTTCAATAGTGGTAGTAAGCGCTTCTGTAGGCACTCCTTAAGGTAAACCTGCCCGTTTACCGTGCCGGTCATCACGAAGGGGGTGCTCCGCTTTCCGCAAGAGCAGATCGCTTGCCACACCATGTACTTTTTGGCATACTTGGATAGTTTCTGCTTGCGAATCTCCTCCGGAACGCTGAATTTGTCCTCTGCGGAGAAGAACAACAGGCGCGGCAGCTGACGAAAGTCCGCTTTGACGTAGGTTTCGTCGTCCATTACCAGGCAATGCGGCTTCGTCAGCATTTCGGTGTACAGCTTCCGGGCTCGCGTCTTCCCCACCACGTTTTGCCTTTCGTCGCGGTTAGGAGCCTTCTGAACCTTGTATGTACGCAGGCCCTCCCGCTGCTTGGTCCGCTGGACGAATGAACTTGACAAATTCAGCTTATTGGCGACATCCCGGACCGAACTTCTCGGATCACGCCTAAACTGCTTAACTACGCGCTTGTGATCTATTTCACTGACGGAGCATCCATTTTTACCGTTCTTCACCTTCCGGTCGATGGTTAGGTTCTCGAAGTATCGTTTTAGTACTCTGCTGACCGTGGATTGGACGATTCCCAGCATCTTACCGATGTCCCGATGTGACAACTCCGGATTCTCGAAATGAGTGCGCAGGATTTATTCACGACGCTTTTTTTCGTTCGACGACATTTTTCCAAATTTACGAAAAATTGACAGTGAAGCATAGCCAACGTGATCTATACACTCTTATCTGATTATAAGCGAAAGCTGAAGATATAATTCCTAAAAATTAAATTTCTACAGCGTTTTTTCCGTGATGCAATTTGATGTGACACACCCTTTACAGTCAACCCAAGCTCAAGCTCAGCATTGAAAGTAAAATCTTTACATTCGTCGGTTGGCAGAATTGCGTAAGGATTTTCTTGTGCTACAACATTAAAGGTCTTTTGACAGCTTTTTTGAGCGTTTCAGTACAAGACATCTTGGAGCGTTGTTTGCGAGAGTTCTTGACCTTTTTCTTCCGCAATACAAAGGTCTGACACACAGCTTTACAAAAATAAAATCGGAATCGGCATCGGTTTGCATTCCGGACAGTTCATCACTTTAGGTACGTAGAGGCGCACCGGAAGCAAAGCTTTTTCAATTTCCACGAATTGTGGAAGTGCTTTTCGGGGAAAGGTTACCCAAAACGAACCTGATTCGGAATACTGTTAACCTATTTCGAAATATGATAGCGAATTTCTACAAGCGAGTCTCTTCGGAGAATCAAGAATCAATGGCATCCTTGAGCCGACCTTTTCCTTCGTGTAATATATTAGGCTGTCAAAAAAGTCCTGCGGTATTTTTTTTTGAATTTTCATTTGTTCATAAAATTAGTTACAATCATCTGTTTTAAGTCAAATATGCGCCGTTTTGTTCGATGACTTGTTCCCAACGAGATGCCAACTTCATAATACCCCGGTTATAGAAGCTCGCTTCCTTATTGGCAAAAAACTCGGATAGCCAATTGTCACAGGCCTCTTCTGTGGCTAACTTCTGACTACCTAGCTCGTTCGCCATGGACAAAAACAGGTGGTAGTCACTTGGTGCAAGGTCCGGACTATACGGCGGATGCAAAAGAACCTCCCATCCCAAAGAAAAGAAGTGTGTGGCCTGGCGTTGTCCGGATGGAAGACAATGCGGCTTCTGTTTATCAAAGATGGCCTCTTCTTCATGAGTGCTACCTTCAAGGGGTCCAGTTGTTGGCAGTACAGGCCCGAATTGAGCGTTTGGCCATAGGGAAGCAGCTCATAATAGCTTATTCCTTGACAATCCCACCAAACACACAGCAGAACCTTCCTGGCCGTTAATGAGGGCTTGGCCACCGTCTGAGCCGCTTCAGCGGGCTTCGACCACGACCGTTTGCGCTTCACGTTGTCGTAAGTGACCCACTTTTTATCGCCAGTCACCATCCGCTTCAGAAACGGGTCGATTTTGTTGCGATTCAGCAGCGATTCACATGCGTCGATACGGTCAAAGATGTTTTTTTGCGTCAACGTGTGTGGCACCCATACATCGAGCTTCTTTGTGAATCCAAGCTTCTTCAAATGGTTAATAACGGTTTGATGACTTATCCCCAGCTCTTGGCCGATGCTACGGCTGCTACTATGCCGGTCTTTCTCGGCTAATTCAGCGATTTTGTCGCAATTTTCGACGACAGGCCTTCCGGAGCGTGGCGCATCTTCGACGACCTCTACACCAGAACGAAAACGTTGAAACCATCGTTGTGCGGTGGAAATGGAAACTGTATCGGGTCCATAAACTGCACAAATTTTATTGGCAGCTTGAGATGCATTTTTGCCTTTGTCATAGTAGTACTGTAAAATATGTCGGATTTTCTCTTTATTTTGCTCCATATTTGCGACACTATAACTCACGAACGACTTAACCAAACAAAACACTGTCAAGGACTATATTATAGCGCGCAAAAATACCTTTCCAACAAGCTATAGTATGACTCGATACAATGAATACAACTAGAACTACGCGCTTACAACGACACCTCGCGGAATTACCGCAGGACTTTTTTGACAGCCTAATATTATCACACGTTAGACTGGGGTCGTAAAAAGCCTACACTGAGTAATTTCAGTGGCTTGCTTACAACCACGCGAGGTTTGTTCTAATTTGTTTTATGGAATCGACTGAGTTAAAATTCTTTTTAGGTTCATCGGATATTGTTAAAATTCGCAGGCGGGAGCAAAAAATACGTTGTGACGCGAGGTGCTATTTCCAGTGAGCAAGCTTCCCGACTCCGGGATAGCTGGGTTATCATTGGGAACTGGCACCGCAATGGAGCATTCAAAGTAGATTAAAAGTCCTCATCCTTCATCCGAACTCAAGCCTGGGGAAAACGACACTTCATTCTCATGCACTTGTGCTACATTAAACGCTGCGTGAATGCATAAATTGAAATCCAGATTTAGCCTCTATACAGAATATGATGTTCCTTTTTGGTGGTTTTCTAGGGGATAATGAGCAAAGTAAATGTTAGTCGACGTCTTGTGCACATTATAATGAACCCCAAATTGTTTTTTTTACTCTCCCCAGGTTCGATTTCATATGGCACCATGTGTTTTCCAAAGCCAGCAGCATGCAATGCGGCAGCAGCAGCACCAACGGTGATGGTGCACAAAACGGCCGTTGCAGCCGAATTCTTTGATTAACCCACCGTCGTCGCACTGCAGTGGCCGCCACAGCAGCAGCGGATGCTGCGGCCGTCGAATCAGGTGCCAAACAACAACCTACCAAAAAGCATACGAAACTCCTCCCAGTGTCTTACTACGATCCCGCCTTCACCGATCCTTACTTTGGTGCAGGAGGAACCGGCGCCGGCAGCGGCAGTGGCACCGGTACCCAATACCCACAGTTTCCGCCGGCGGCAACTGGAGGTGTGCTGCCGACGGGGACTGTTATCGGAGGCAGCAGCAGCGGTGATATTGTCTATCCTAAAATCGACGTTAATAGTATATTCTTCTGAGATGAACCCGAAAGGAGGACCACAAGCGAGTAAACCGACGCGAGAATGCGTATGAAATTTGTTGGCGCGAGAATGGGCATGAGAGAGAAAAAAAAGGTAACTTAACCGTAACTTAACTGGATTCCCAAGTTCGTTTTTTCTATTGTTAATAATTTTGAACGTGAGTCGTAATCGATTCCACTTCTCGACGTTATCGATGAGATCTCTACTGAATAAGTTGATTTTCTTTGAACAAATGACATGTACAAATTAATGTATTTAATTTTTGATTTTCAATGTGAGATTCTTTTTTTTTGTTTTGGCGACCTTTTGATTGGATCAAACATCGGATCGCCGAGAGAGAAAGAGAGACAATTTTCCTTTCTTTTGAATAAAAGTGTTGAACAATGAAATTTATCGAATTATGTGCATACAATCAACCTCATGAGGAAGGATTTTCATGAGATGAGCGGACCAATCAATGCCCTGCAAATGTAAAAATAAATACAAACGTTGAAACGCTTTGTCCCAATATATAAATATTCCAAACGGCGATTGCGCACCACGTGGTTGACAATTACACGCACGTGAATTGTTTTGTTTTAAAAACTGCCGCAATAAAATTTATGCAAACGTGTTGAAAGGGGAGCTACATGTTTTCCCCTAGAATAGCATTATGAGGAGGCTAACCACAATTGCCAGATTGCTTTGCGTGACGCGAGACAACGGTATTGACTTGTACAGGATCTGACAAAATGTTTAGAAACAATGTAAGATAATAGGAAATTTAATTGGTCATGGAGCATGATAATAGATATCGAGATTTTTATAATTATAAAGAATCCTAGTTGTTTTGGGAAATGGAACCAAAAGAAAGCCTGTATCTGATGTGACGTTAGATTATTCAAACGATTTTTTTGCATTGTTTTTAAATCGTCTTCCTTTAATCATTGCTGACTGATTTTTTTTTCTAACAAGGCTGAAAATCACTACAATACCACAAAAGACTTTTTTTTCAGAGGAGCCACAAACATATGTTTCGATCAATGAATAAACTCTCATAATTAACATGTACTATTCATTGCTCGCTGTCTAGAGCGATACTGTTAAACTGAACTTACTGAATATCCAAGTAGTTTTTCATTATGTCTTAGCAAAATTCATTTCCAGCGATCCCAAAAACAACGCTCCAAAGAAACAGTCAAAACGGCATTAGAAAATTCGAATCGAATCGAGTTCGAATCAGGATGGCGACGTCGACGGCAACCACTGTGAAACAAACTTTCACCTTAATTTTTCCACCGAATACCGCAGCTATCATCGCCGATAAATACCTCCTTCGCATTCGGCATGAAATGCGCTGTACTTTGACGCTATTTTTAATCCGGAAACAATACTCGAATTCGCGAAAACGATTGATCGTTTGATAAGAAATCACCAATGAGTCATTCGTGATTCATAAGTCATCCTGATGGCAGACCGAATGGCAGCGGCAGCATAGTTTTTCAAATGGCCTTTCTCAAGGCCGAGTGTTTAGTTTAGTTTTCCATATTGGTTTCACAGGCCATATTGAACTGAGATAGTCTGAAAGTTTGAGAAAGCCTCTATAATTCAAAACATTATCACTATTGGATACAGCTTGCCTCTCTAATGCAAATTTGGTTTTTTTTATTTTTTTTCAGTACCGGAAACTACAATATATTCAATATAATAAGAATTTACCAAGAAAGTTTGATAACAAAGCGATAAACAAAGTAGTAGAGCTTTAACGGTTGCCGTTTTATACCATGAGAATTATAGAATACCAAGATAATCTAGTACAGGCATATTTCAATTTTACTAAACCTAACATACCGGCCACCTTCTGAAATTCATTTCAAACATTTAACTTATTTTGCTTACTAATACTAATAATTACATATTTCAAAAACCTAATTAATCTTCAGAACATGGTAGTCCACAAATTTTCGAAACAGCGCGCTTAAATTCTCCTGCTGCCAACGTCGATTTTAAACTGCTTGGGATTGGTTTTGTACAGCACCTGCAATTCCTTCAAGTATTCGCTTCTCCACTGATGCCAGAACCTTTGCGAATAGGATTGGAGTCGCTCATACTGTCCCAAACGATTCAGTGGAATGTTGCGAACATTAGGTTCGGGAAGCGGTCGGATCATATTCCGGACCAGAAAGTGTGATGGTGTCAATGCGCGGCAATCGTTGGGATCATCCGACAAATGCATTAGAAGGACGAGAATTCATACTTCCTTCTATGGACACGAGCACGGTAACCAATTCTTCGTAGGTCAGCAAAGCGTCGCCGAGTTGTCTCACAAGCTGCTTCTTGGCCACCTTCACCGCGGCTTCCCATAGTCCGCCGAAGTTTGGTGCCCGGGGAGAGATTAGATGCCACTGGATACCGTCCTGCGCAAGATTCTGTTTGATGTTGTCTTGTGCAGAGCCTGGCTGGAGCATACAATATAGTTTTTTTTTTTTATCCAAAATATATATTTTTATTAAGGCTCATATGGCGTCAACCTGACGGAGCCGGGAGTTCAATATTTCGACAATGTTTGCCTTATAACTATGTTAGTAATATGTAACCGATTACTCGCGGTTGGCTCGAGGTTAGTATTACAAGTGTTTTCGTAATTGTGATGTGGCTGTCTCCAATGCTCTGTACCTGTGCCCGACACGGGATACTTCCTTTTGGGATGCAGCTGACCATTAATCAGCAACGCCCCCTAGTCTGTACCCCATATCTAGCGTGGTGCGTCTTCTCGACTCGAGGAATCCAGGATAGAATGGTCACTAGCCGGCGCAAACATCTGCTCGTGTAGAGTTGTCATGAGCGATACAACCTTTGGCTCTTGTTGAATGATCAGTGGACTGCACAACCTATGGCCCGTGTATTGTAAAGAGTGTGTGTATGTATTGCCGCGATTAAGTAAAAGTTTATAGATCGGATAGGAGGGATATGAAACGGGGACACAACGTAGGAAACATCATTAAACGTTGACATCGGCGTTTCTGAGGAACAGGTATAGATGAAGCAGAAGCTCAGGATCACGGCTACCTAAGATATCCCGGACGGGGATATCCGATTGTCTGCCTTGTGCTCTCAGTGCTCTAGAGAGCTGAGAGCGAGCAGCATGGAACCGGATACACGACCAGACAACATGCTCGATGTCGTGGTAGCCATCGCCACAATCACAAAGATTGTTTGCTGCGAGTGTAACAGGATCACTGGACCACCTACAACCCGATACACATGCCCTTATGGCAACAAAATTCTAGCAAGTGCGTCACGCTGTGCAACCAAAATAAACATGCGAACCATGTCGTAAATTCAGGCCAAGGTTCCGATGGTTATTTATTGCATAATATGACGCGCTGACCATTAACTTCCTTTGTTTACTTTTGCACTTCTTCGCTAGCTTCGCTAGCGTGAATTTAATGACAAACACATGCTTGCGCAAATGCGCAAACGTTTCCTATTTATGCTTTCGATTCCGGTTGACATCTTTTCGGACACATGTGTTATGTGTTTTACTACAATTCGCCTGACCACGCATAATAATAGAATTTAGGTTGTAGCTAGTTGTAAGAAATAAACGAATTGAATAAAAGGGAGTCTGACCCAGTTGGGCGAACTCAGTATGAACGCGTACGTGAAAGTCTTTTCATATAACCGAAAGAAACTACTGGGTGTCCACATGGCGATCCTGCGACCTGTGAAATTCCTGCGACATGGCGACCGAGACCGGGACTAGTGTGATCTGTGCGGTACTAAGGGTGAGCCGGAAAGTGTTGTTGTGCGACTGAACAGAAACCAATTAAGCAAATTAAGGTGCAAACAGTGATCTACAAATTTATTTCTCTCGAAAGAATAAAGTGAGTGATAGACGTTGGTCAAAGATTGTAGTGAAAGAAGAAGAAAATTCCGACAATGAATCGCTTGTTCCGGATTGATTGAACAATAAAGACATGCTGTCGAGCATATACAGCAAAGTGGAAAGCATGTTGAAGGAAAATGATTCCTGCACGGAGTCGGTTGGAGAAGCTCATTTGTTTGTGCCATCGTTGTCTGCTGAGAAGTTTGATTCACGATCGATGTTTACGTTGAACTGCAAGTGCTCTAATCCTTAAAGAGTCATTAACTGAACAAACCTATCCTTACATCAGAACCACCGAGCCGTCGGGGCCCAGCGCGAGACAAAAAGACAAAAAAATTATTTTAGCTGGTGCTGGTGAAAAAAAAAAAGAGAGTGATTTGTGATTTGTGAGTGCTGATAAATGAGACGCATGACAGAATCAGCGAATCGATATTGAAAGCAGCAAAACAGGTGCGCGAGGGCATGACGCTAAAACACACCACTGGGTAGCCTCAACGGTCAGCAAGGCATTCCCATTTAAAGAGGCGTTCCCGCAATACAGTGATTCCGTTGGTACTTGCAATCGTACTGGTACCACCTGCAGCAGTAGCGTTACTTCACCACAGCATCGCTAAGTGTTACCCCCTCGTCAACATAGAAGGAAATCAACTAAGTCAGACAGGAAGCAGCCACCACATGCAGAGGTGCCGGATGGAAAAGCAAGGCGGGTGAGCTCCTGAAATCATTATATATATAAGCAGTTCTTAATAAAAAAAAAAAAAAAAAAACGAAATAAATACATAGATAGTTGTTGCCCAATGTGTTTTGAGACCAGCATGGGTCTTTTTAGCTCTAAAACTGTAGCAAATACAGGAGACCCTCAGGTCCAAATATTGAACCACTTAGAAAATCATGGTCAAATGCACGAATACCAAGGAACAATCCTTTGTATTCTTCTAGGCGTAATTATCATAACAACGCTCATGAAACTTTTTAAAGCCTACAAAACATGGGTAACAGCTCAAGCTGTGGAGGCGGCACGTAAAACGCAAGCGGCGTCCGACCTAGTATAAAACCAGATGGATCAAACTACAGCTAAGTTACATAAAAACGTCCAAAAACTACAAACAATCAACAAGACGATCCAACAAGAAATAGTAAAAAATCTTAGAAAAACTACATTGAGGGCTAAACTACAAGAAGCAGAGCAATTATATGCCGAAGTAAAACGAATTTTAAAACTAAATATAAATACTATTAAGGGATCGGACTGCACCCACTACATATCAACAGCTAAAGAAGCTATCCAAAATATTAGAGAAACTATAACTAGTAATAAACAGTATAAAAGACGTAGCCTAAAAGAGATTGGACTAGCGGTTTTATTTACAGTAGGATTGAACAAAATAAAATCAAAAATGGCAAACCTTCCAGAAACTATTAAACTCACTTCCTCCATAGTCCCTCAATTTGACGGAACAATCGACAAACTAAAATCATTTTTGGACGCACTGAACCTAGTAAAAACACTAGAAACAAATGACAATAAAACGACTATCATAACAGTTATTTTAACAAAACTCGAAGGAAGAGCTAGAAATGCCTTCCCCGACACACCATCTTCTTTGGAAGAAATCATTCAAACCCTTAAATCGACAATTAAATCCACACCCCCCGCTCAAATAATAGCAAAAATGACCGGTCTGAGACAAAATGGTAATATAGAAAATTTTTGCCAAGATCTCGAAATACTGGTCAACAAATTAGAAAATGCATACATCGGAATTGAAGTTCCAACACAGGTTGCTAAATCATTGGCAACAAAGGAAGGAATAAAAAGCCTAGCTAACGGACTGAAAAACGAAAAAACCTCTCTAATCATCAGAGCGGGTACTTTCAACTCATTTTCAGATGCAACAACAAAAGCACTGGAAGAAAATTCCACAAGTTCGAACGTTAACATTCTCTCCTATTCGCAAATTAACAGAAACACAAATCGATACAATAACAATTTCAACCACCCTGCTAACAGGGGCAATTATCAGCGTTATCCATTTAATTCTACCAACAGAGGTAGAAACCAACACAGCTTTAATAATCAACAACGCAGAAACGCACAATTTTTCAACAACTCAACTTTTCCTCAAAGAAATAATAACACGCAGCGATATCACAACAACCAACACAATGCTAATTTTAACCGTCCGGTACAATACATCCGATTGACGGGAAACGAAGAAATTCCGACGGACGACCTCCAGTCCGAGCCGGTTATGTCATTGGAGGGAAACCAACAGTTAGGAAACCGATGTTAAACATTTACAAATGTGACGTAACTTGTTCAATGTTCGTCACCCTAAAAATGCAAATGACTAAAAGACCATGCACATTAATAATCGACACAGGTGCGGACATCTCTATAATCAAAGAAGACCCAATTAACGGAAAGCAAATAATAGACACCAACAATAAATGCATTATTAACGGAGTTACAGAAGGAAAAATAGAAACAATTGCAAGCACATGCACAAACATTATATTCAATGACATAGAAATTCCACATCAATTCCAAATCGTCAGCAATAAATTTCCAATAAAAGCTGATGGCATCTTAGGTAGAGACTTTCTAACCAAATTTGAATGTAACCTATGTCTGAAAACATGGCTAATGACATTCTTTTATGATAATACGCAGATAGAGATACCAATTCAAGATAACTGGGATAATAATTACGTTATCCCACCAAGATGTCAGTTAATAAAACAATTTTTCTTACCGAACATAGAAGAGGATACCGTCATAATAGCACAAGAAATTAAACCAGGCCTATTCTGCGCAAACTCAATAATCTCTAAAAATTCATCATATATTAATCTCATAAACACTAATACAAGTGAAACAACAATACCAACAGATTTCAAACCACTAGCAATATCTTTAAGCGAATATTCCATTAATCAACTTAACACAACAATAAATCAGGATTCTCCGAATAGAATTACCCAACTACTCAAAGAATTAAAACTGGAAAACACACCAGACAATGCGAAAACTAAACTTATCAAACTTTGTACAACTTATAACGACATTTTCGCTTTGGAAAAAGATACATTAACAACAAACAATTTCTACAAGCAAAAAATATGTTTAGAAGACAAAACTCCAGTATATATAAAAAATTACAGAACACCTGAAGCCCAAACAACAGAAATAAATAAACAAATTAATCACATGCTCGATAATAAAATAATTCAACATTCCATCTCACCATATAACTCACCAATATTACTGGTTCCCAAAAAATCTAACAACCAAGATAAGAAATGGCGATTGGTGGTTGATTTCCGCCAACTAAACAAAAAAATTACACCAGATAAATTTCCACTTCCAAGAATAGACGAAATCCTTGATAATTTAGGTAGAGCAAAATACTTTTCCACATTAGATTTAATGTCAGGTTTTCACCAAATAGAACTTGACGACAAATCAAAAAAATACACAGCATTTTCAACGTCTAACGGCCACTACGAATTCACTAGGTTACCTTTCGGCCTTAATATATCCCCAAACAGTTTCCAGAGAATGATGTCCATAGCTCTCAGCGGACTACCTCCCCAATGTGCATTTCTTTATATTGACGACATAATCGTTGTTGGATGTTCTGTAACTCATCACCTCAACAATTTAGAAAATGTATTTCAACAACTACAAAAGTATAACCTAAAATTAAATCCCCAAAAGTGCTTATTTTTTAGACCCGACGTGACATACCTAGGACACAATATTTCAGCTGTCGGCATACAGCCCGACCAAACAAAATTTTCAGCAATATTAAATTACCCCACACCTTCGACTCCCGATGAAGTCAGGCGTTTTGTAGCCTTCTGTAATTATTATCGAAGGTTTATACCGAATTTCGCAGAAATAGCACACCCATTGAACAAACTGCTAAGAAAAAACGTAAAATTTGACTGGACCCCCGAATGTCAAATAGCATTTAATAAATTAAAGAATGAACTCATTTCACCAACGTTACTTCAATTTCCTGATTTTACACGAGAATTCAAACTAATAACTGACGCCTCGCAAGTGGCATGTGGCGCAGTATTAACCCAAGAACAAGACGGAATAGAACTTCCAATAGCCTATGCGAGCAAAGCCTTCACGAAAGGTGAGGCAAATAAATCAACGATTGAACAGGAATTGACTGCAATTCACTGGGCAATAACGTATTTTAGACCCTATCTTTATGGTAGAAAATTCACTGTGAAGACAGATCATAGACCTTTAGTTTACCTATTTTCTATGAAAGACCCCTCATCAAAACTCACTAGAATGAGGCTGGATCTAGAGGAATTTAATTTCGACGTAGAATACTTACAAGGAAAACTAAATGTAACGGCTGATGCCCTATCAAGAATAAAAATTGACTCTGAAACACTGAAAACAGTGATGGCCATGCAAACTAGAGCCATGACTAGGAAAACACAAAGAATTGAAAATAACCCCGAAAAAGCGAATTTCACTGCACTCGACAACACCGAGTCTGATCAACTTAAAGTGTACGAGGCAGTCGAACCTAGAGAATGGGAGAGTCTACCCAAACTTCAATGCGGACGCGCATTTGAAAGTAATGAAATCACTTGTGAAAATGAAACTGAAATAATAAAATGCGCAATAACAAACAAAACAGGATATAGAGAAAAAATGTCGACATACACTGAAATTGCAAGCAATGACGAAAAATCCCTAGGAAACTTATTACAAAAAATTGAAAATATGACCAAGAAACTGAGAATAAGCGTGATAGCTCTAGCGTTATCGAGCGCAATATTCCAATTATGCAGCGTTCAACTCTTCAAGAAGACTTGTAACGACTCACTAAAAGACTTGCAAATAGTGCTCTACACACCCAAGCGTGTGATAGAAAGCAGTGAAGAAAAACTAAGTATCCTAAAAAATTTTCACAACACACCAATAGGCGGACACGTTGGTGCCAGCCGACTATACAAAAAACTCAGTAGACTCTATTCGTGGACAAAAATGAAACAAGAAATTTATGATTACGTCAGAAATTGCATACAGTGCAAACAGAACAAATACTTAACGACATCTAACGAAAATTATATACAAACCAAAACCCCTCAAAAACCCTTCGACCATATATCCATGGACACGATTGGCCCCTTCAATAAATCAAATTCCGGAAACAGATACGCCCTAACTATCCAATGTAACCTTTCCAAATATGTAATAATAAAACCAACCTCCGACAAACAAGCATCTACAATAGCAAGAGCTTTCGTCGAAAACTGCATCCTTGTTTACGGCACTCCTTCTGTTATCCAAACAGATCAAGGAACCGAATACAAGAATGAATTATTCGAGAACATATCTAGACTATTACAGATAAAACAAAATTTTTCGACACCCTATCACCCCCAATCCATAGGAGGACTAGAAAGGAATCACCGTTGTCTGAATGAATACGTAAGACAATTTGTCAACCCTACACAAAGTGATTGGGATGACTGGCTGCCTTACTACACATTCTGTTACAACACGACTCCTCACACAGACTTTTCCTACACACCTTTCGAACTCGTTTTTGGCAGAAACGCCATACTACCCTTCAATATCCAAAATCCTACACATATAGAACCAATATACAATCTCGAAGACTACCACAAAGAGCTACAGTTCAAACTAAAAGTTACAGCAAAGACTACTAAAGAGTTAATTGATAAAATAAAAAAGAAGCGTACAGATAAACAAAGTGAACTTGCCAAACCAATACAAATAAAAATAGGAGACTCAGTCCTGTTAACGAATGAGAACAGAAGAAAACTAGATAAAATATACCTTGGACCATTCCAAATAATATCAATTGAGCATCCCAATGTCACAATTGTAGACATTAAAACTAAAAACAAACAGACTATACATAAAAATCGCATAATAAAATGCAACTAATGAGCAACCCATCTCCATTAGGGGGAAGGGAATGCATAACTAAATTAAATTCCCAGACGATCACGAGTTTATAATATTACCTATTCAAATACCTATGTTGTATTGTATACTACAACAGTTTACCAAGTTAGTAATTAGTTAGTTAATTAACTCGAATACAAAAAAAAATGTACATATTCCAAATATTAAACAAACATGTTTATACATACAAAAACCAGAATAATTGTAAGGTCAGACGAATTCTAGGCGAAATTTACTGAACACGAATGATTCCATTAGATTACATCATTCTCAAAAAGAGGGAAGGTGTAACAGGATCACTGGACCACCTACAACCCGATACACATGCCCTTATGGCAACAAAATTCTAGCAAGTGCGTCACGCTGTGCAACCAAAATAAACATGCGAACCATGTCGTAAATTCAGGCCAAGGTTCCGATGGTTATTTATTGCATAATATGACGCGCTGACCATTAACTTCCTTTGTTTACTTTTGCACTTCTTCGCTAGCTTCGCTAGCGTGAATTTAATGACAAACACATGCTTGCGCAAATGCGCAAACGTTTCCTATTTATGCTTTCGATTCCGGTTGACATCTTTTCGGACACATGTGTTATGTGTTTTACTACAATTCGCCTGACCACGCATAATAATAGAATTTAGGTTGTAGCTAGTTGTAAGAAATAAACGAATTGAATAAAAGGGAGTCTGACCCAGTTGGGCGAACTCAGTATGAACGCGTACGTGAAAGTCTTTTCATATAACCGAAAGAAACTACTGGGTGTCCACACGAGCCCAATGCGATAGAGATGCGCGTTTAGGTTGTAGTGATTGGACATGAGCCGAGATATCACGCGAATGAAATCACGACCTACATTCAATCCCTTGAACCATGCACTCGTCGAGACCTTAGGGATAATCGTGTGTAACCAACGACCGAACTCATCTTCACTCCACATGCGCTGCCAACTAACGAGTGTGTCCTGACGAGGAATGTGAAAAAATTCATTATAGGCAATTTGCCTCTCAAAAAGTGTGCCTTCTGAAGCGCCCACCTTAGCTAGCGAGTCCGCTTTCTCATTCCCCGGAATCGAGCAATGAGAGGGAACCCATGCTAAGGTAATCTTGAATAATTTTTCGACCAAAACACTCAATAGATGTCTTATTCTTGTTAGGAAATAAGATGAGCGTTTATCAACTTTCATTGAGCGAGCTGAGACTGTCTGAAAAAATAAAATAATGGTCGATGGGCAGTGTTTCAATGATCCCCAGTGCGTAGTATATCGCACCCAGTTCAGCGACATACACGGAACAAGGATCTTTGAGTTTGAAAGAGGCACTGGCATTTTCATTGAAGATGCCGAAGCCAGTGGACCCGTTTATGTATGAACCGTCAGTAAAGAACATTTTATCAGATCCAACTTTCCCATATTTTTCCAAAAATATCGACGGAATAACATTGGAGCGTAGGTGATCTGGTATTCCATGGATTTTTTGTCGCATGGACAGATCAAAAATGACAGAGGAATTGCAGAAGTATGGGAAGCAAACTTGGTTGGAGATGCCTGGTGAAGGGTGCACGTCGTGGGTAAGGTACTCATGGTATAAAGACATAAAACTTGACTGAGGAGTCAGTTGGAGTAGATTTTCGAAGTTATCAATCACCAATGGATTCATGATCTTGCAACGGATGAGAAATCTGTAGGATAATTCTGTGAACGGAAGAGTAAGCGGGGGTACTCCTGCCAAAACTTCGAGACTCATCGTATGTCTGTATATACTAAATTTTCACATCTTTCAAATGAAAACAACAGAATTGTATTCCGTAGCGTACTTTGTAATGTAGAGCCAGTTTGAGGCAACAAAGTCCGAAACAAAAAAAAGTTCAATAACTCTGTCATTGTTGAAATTCGAACATATGCGTAGAAGGATTTTTTCATTCAAATTTTATCGTCTATCACTTTCTGAGATAATTTGGATAAATTATTTTTTTTCATGTGAGAAAGGTGTTTTCTGACTTTAACGGGATGAATCAAAAATCAAACTCTTCTTTTATATTCAGAAAACGAAAAATACATGCAAAAAAAACGAAAAAAAAATTTTTTTGACTCGATTATATACAGGATTCGATTATATACAGTGAAAAGAAATCAAAAACTGTATATAATCGAGTCCACGCTGTAATTCTAAAAATTCTGAAATTTCTGGAAACTCATAATAGTTAGAAAAAAAAGAAAATTTTGAAAATTTAAAAATTCAAAAAATTCAAGAAATTAAAAAAAAAAAAATATGAAAATTTAAAAACTTTGGAACATTCTGAAATTTTTAAAAGTTCAGAAAAAAATAAATTCAGAAAAAATAATATTTAGAAAGACGAAAAAATTTGAAAATTGAGAATTATTTTATTTTTCTAAGTTTCCAAATTCACAAAATTAAAATTTTGGAAATTTTAAAAGCGCACAAAATTTAAAATTTGAGAAATACAAAATTCCAATTTTTTTTTAATTTTTTCTAAATTAAAAAAAAAAAATTTAATTTAAAAATTTCAAAATTAGCACACTGAGAATATAGAATTCAATTATTTTTTTTTTTTGAAAAATTGAAGGGGAAAAATTAAAATTATGAAATGCAGAAAAGTGAAAATTTAAAAAAAATGAAGCATTCGAACAAAAAATGAAACAGAGAAAAAATTTGAAAATTCAAAAAGTAACAAATTCGAAAAAAATCAAGAAATTAGAATTTCAAAAATTTTGACTTCCGAAAAATGAAATAAGAAAAATAAATTATGAAATTCTAAAAATTGAAAATTTGAAGAATTGAAGATTCGAAAAATTCAAAATTTAAAAAAAAATAGAAGGATAGAAAATTGAAGAAAGAATTGAAATTTTGGGTTATTTAAAATGCAAAAAAAATGTATATTCAAAAATTAAACAAAGAATAAATTTAAAGAGAAACAAATTCGAAAAATTAGATGAAAAATATTTAATTCAAAATAAAAATAAAAATTTAAAAAAATGGATTCCGAAAAATGAAAATGATGAAACTGTTATTTAAGAATTCTAAAATAAAACCAATTTTAAAATTGAAAATTCTGAGAATTAAAAATGCGAAGAACTAGAGATTCAAAAAATTAAAAATTTTAAAAAAAATAGTAGAATAGAAAATTCATGAGAAATCGAGAAATTAAAATTTTGGTTATTGAAAACCAAAACCATAACCGAAAAACTTAAAATTGGAGATTCGCGAATTAAAAATAAATGAAAGATTCGAAAAAAAGGAAATTTATAAATTAATTTAAAAAATAATAAATCCAGAAGAGTTTTAATTCGAAAAATTTAAAATTTAAAATAATCTTATATAATCAAAAAATAAAGTTCGATAAGTTAAAATCAAAATAGGAATTCCAACAATTTAAAATCTCAAAAAATTTAAAAATTGAAAAAAAAGAAAATTTGGTTCATTTGAAATTACGCAAAATGAAAATTCAATAAATTGAGAATTAAAACTTGAAATGCGAAAATTTGGGATTAGAGAATTTTTCAATTCGATAAACCTAAGATTTGAAAAGATGAAAACTAAGAATTTCAAAATCCAAAAATATGAAAATAAAAATAAAAATTAGAAAACTGAAAAAAAATTAAAATTTGACAAGATGAAAATTCTAAATTTGAACATTAAAAAAATTATAAATTTAAAAAAAATGAATTTGAACTCAATGAGTTTAGAAAAATTAGAATTCCAAAAATTTTCAAAAAATCGGAAAATGGAAAAGTTGGAAGACTGAAAATTTAGAATTTTAAAAATCAAAAATTTGAATATTCTGAATTTCTCAAAATTTTGAATTCAACTAATTGAGAATACGAAAAAATTCAATTAAAAAAATTATAATCAAATCAATAGAATTTTTTTATAATTTTTCGATTATTCAGAATAAAATAAAATTCGATAAACTTAAAATTAAAACAAAATATTTAGAAGAATAAATACTTCGAGAAAATAGAAAAATAGAAAAAATCAAATTGAATTTCTAGAAATTTGAAATGCGGAAACTAAACATTTGAAAATAAAAAATGTAAATTAAAAAAAATAAAATTCGAAAAAAGAAATACGAGAAATTCTAAAATGAATATTCCAAAGATTCAAAATTCAAAAAAAAAATCAAATCAGTGAATAGGAATTCAGAAAATTAGAAATGCAGAGAATTGAAAAATCGAAACACTAAAAAATTAGAATTGGATAAAATAACACTTTAAGCAGGTCTTTTTAAATTGTTATTTTATCCAATTATTCAATTCAGAAAATTTGAAATGCAGAGAATTGAAAAATCGGAACACTAAAAACATAGAATTGGATAAAATAACAATTTAAAAAGGTCTTTTTAAATTGTTATTTTATCCAATTCTACATTCGAAGAATTGAGAATGGAAAAATAGAAAATTAAAAAAAGAAGAATAGAAAATTGGAAAAAAATTCAAAAAATCAGGGAATTCAACAGAAAAAAATCAGAAAACTTTGAAATTTTGGAATATTTTGAAAATTTTTTAAATTCAGAAAATTAAAATTTAGAAAAATTATATTTAGGAAAAAATTTTAATTCAAGAATTTTGAAGTTCTAAAAACTATAAAAAAATCAAGTTTTACATATTTTAAATTCGAAAATTTTTAAGTTCTAAAAAAATTAAATTGAATTGAATTGAAAATTCGAAGAAAAATAATTAGAAGAATAGAAAAATCGATAAAATAAAAAAAAACGCAAATTTTCTAAAATTAATGTCTCGAAACTTTAGAATACGGTAAATTTAAAATAAAAAAGAATACCTAAAATTTGAAATTTCGAAGTATTATAAATCAGTAAATTGTGAATTCCAAAAATTAAAAAAAAATAAGGAAACTGAAAATGTTTAAATTCTTAATGTCTTAAATTCTCTTCTTTAAAATTTCAATTCTTTTGAAAAGTGAGAATTCGAAAAAAAATAAAATTTAAATTATTAAAAAGAATATAAACTTAGAGAAAACTGAAAAATAGAAATAATTAAAATGATTTTCTAAAATTTTGAAAGGCGAAAACTAAAAATTTGAAAAAAAAATTGAAATTCGAAAAAAAAATCGGGAAATTAAAAAATGAATATTCCAAGAATCAAAAACAAAAATAAACAGGGAATAGGGAATTCATAAAATTAGAAATGCAGAGAATTTAAAAAATCGAAAAACTAAAAATTTAGAATTCGATTAATTGAAATTTTTTAAAATCGAAGAATTGAGAATGGAGAAATAGAAAATTGAAGAATTCATTAGAAGAATCGATGTATGTACTCATTTTAGACAACACAGACTGAGATTCGCGAATTAAAAATAAATGAAAGATTCGAAAAAAAGGAAATTTATAAATTAATTTAAAAAATAATAAATCCAGAAGAGTTTTAATTCGAAAAATTAAAAATTAAAAATAATCTTATATAATCAAAAAATAAAGTTCGATAAGTTAAAATCAAAATAGGAATTCCAACAATTTAAAATCTCAAAAAATTAAAAAATTGAAAAAAAAAGATAATTTGGATCATTTGAAATTTCGAAAAATGAAAATTCAATAAATTGAGAATTTAGAACATTCAACACCTGGAAAATTCAAAAAGTGGCAAAAGAAAAATCTTAAATTTCTAATTCGAAAATTTTGAAGTTCTGAAAATTTTAAATTTGATGAATTGAGAATTCGGAAAAATTAAAATTCGAAGAAAAATAATTTGAAGAATAGAAAAATCGAGAAAATGAAAAAAAATTGAAAATTTTAAACTTTGAACAATTCATGTTTAGAAAAATTTAAATAAGAAATGCGAAAAATGTTTTTTTTTATTTCCGAATTTCCAATCTATTTGGATTGGTGATTCGAAAAATTTTAAATTCAAGAAATTAAAGAAGGGTTTGAAATGATGACAATGAAGAATTTAAAAATTCAAAAATTGAAATTTCGAAAATTTCTAAATTAAAAGAAAGAAGAATAAAAATTTCATAGAGAAATCTGAATTCAAAATTCGAAAGATTGAACATTCATTAAAATGGTAAAAGAGGTAACAGAAGATTTGGTTTCGAACACTTTGAATTTTTTTTTTTAAATTCGAAATTCAAATAATTATGTTTTAAGACAAAAATGAAGATTCGAGAAATTTGAATAAAAATAGGAATTCCAACATTCGAAATTCCGAAAAATTAATAAATTTAAAAATTTCAAATTAGAATCATTCAAAATTTTGGAGAATAAAATTTCAATAAAATGGGAATTTAAAAAATTAAAAATTAAGAAAATTCAAAAAGTGGCAAAAAAAAAATTGGGATTAAAAATTCGAAAATTCTGAAGCTCTAAAAATTATGATTCAAAAATTTAGAAATTCTAAGAATTTAAAATTCGAAGAATTGAAAATTACAAAAATTGAAAATTCTAACAAAAATATTTAAAAGAATTAAAAAATTGAGAAAATGAAAAAAAATCGAAAATTTTAAACATTTTGAACAATTTAAATTTAGAAAAATTAAAACTTGAAATGCGAAAATTTGGGATTAGAGAATTTTTCAATTCGATAAACCTAAGATTTGAAAAGATGAAAACTAATAATTTCAAAATCCAAAAATATGAAAATAAAAATAAAAATTAGAAAACTGAAAAAAAATTAAAATTTGACAAGATGAAAATTCTAAATTTGAACATTAAAAAAATTATAAATTTAAAAAAAATGAATTTGAACTCAATGAGTTTAGAAAAATTAGAATTCCAAAAATTTTCAAAAAATCGGAAAATGGAAAAGTTGGAAGACTGAAAATTTAGAATTTTAAAAATCAAAAATTTGAATATTCTGAATTTCTCAAAATTTTGAATTCAACTAATTGAGAATACGAAAAAATTCAATTAAAAAAATTATAATCAAATCAATAGAATTTTTTTATAATTTTTCGATTATTCAGAATAAAATAAAATTCGATAAACTTAAAATTAAAACAAAATATTTAGAAGAATAAATACTTCGAGAAAATAGAAAAATAGAAAAAATCAAATTGAATTTCTAGAAATTTGAAATGCGGAAACTAAACATTTGAAAATAAAAAATGTAAATTAAAAAAAATAAAATTCGAAAAAAGAAATACGAGAAATTCTAAAATGAATATTCCAAAGATTCAAAATTCAAAAAAAAAATCAAATCAGTGAATAGGAATTCAGAAAATTAGAAATGCAGAGAATTGAAAAATCGAAACACTAAAAAATTAGAATTGGATAAAATAACACTTTAAGCAGGTCTTTTTAAATTGTTATTTTATCCAATTATTCAATTCAGAAAATTTGAAATGCAGAGAATTGAAAAATCGGAACACTAAAAACATAGAATTGGATAAAATAACAATTTAAAAAGGTCTTTTTAAATTGTTATTTTATCCAATTCTACATTCGAAGAATTGAGAATGGAAAAATAGAAAATTAAAAAAAGAAGAATAGAAAATTGGAAAAAAATTCAAAAAATCAGGGAATTCAACAGAAAAAAATCAGAAAACTTTGAAATTTTGGAATATTTTGAAAATTTTTTAAATTCAGAAAATTAAAATTTAGAAAAATTATATTTAGGAAAAAATTTTAATTCAAGAATTTTGAAGTTCTAAAAACTATAAAAAAATCAAGTTTTACATATTTTAAATTCGAAAATTTTGAAGCTCTAAAAAAATTAAATTGAATTGAATTGAAAATTCGAAGAAAAATAATTAGGAGAATAGAAAAATCGATAAAATAAAAAAAAAAATCGAAAATTTTCTAAAATTAATGTCTCGAAACTTTAGAATACGGTAAATTAAAAAAAAAAATAAAAAAGAATACCTAAAATTTCAAATTTCGAAGTATTATAAATCAGTAAATTGTGAATTCCAAAAATTAAAAAAAAAAATAAGGAAACTGAAAATGTTTAAATTCTTAATGTCTTAAATTCTCTTCTTTAAAATTTCAATTCTTTTGAAAAGTGAGAATTCGAAAAAAAATAAAATTTAAATTATTAAAAAGAATATAAACATAGAGAAAACTGAAAAATAGAAATAATTAAAATGATTTTCTAAAATTTTCAAAGGCGAAAACTAAAAATTTGAAAAAAAAAAAATTGAAATTCGAAAAAAAAATCGGGAAATTAAAAAATGAATATTCCAAGAATCAAAAACAAAAATAAACAGGGAATAGGGAATTCATAAAATTGGAAATGCAGAGAATTTAAAAAATCGAAAAACTAAAAATTTAGAATTCGATTAATTGAAATTTTTTAAGATCGAAGAATTGAGAATGGAGAAATAGAAAATTGAAGATTTCATTAGAAGAATCGATGAATGTACTCATTTTAGACAACACAGACTGAAACGGAAATTGTTCGCTCAATTTCAAGGGGATGGCCAACGGTAGTTAGCGTTGTAATGCTCCGTGGGTTTCTCAATACAATTTAAAAGAAAAAACAGAGCTTGGAAAATAGTTACTTATATTTATCACCGATTTGCGATTTTTAATTTCATTGTTGTTTTCACTGTGTTGCAATATTCTTTTGGTGTTAATTTTCAACAAAACAATCTATTATAGCCCCAATTTTCCCCCATAATATCCTTTTGTTCTAAATTCGTTTAATGTGAAACAAGTTTTCAAATAAATAAAAAATAAACAATCTTGAATCAAAAACTTTTGAAAATCAATCGAAAACATAGAACATGAAAACACCATAGCCTTGTAGCAGTAGTTTTTTTTTTGTCGTATTTTGGATTAAGTCAGTTAATGCGCGGATCGCGCAAATTTTGCCTGATTGTTCGAATGCGAATTGTGTGACGATCGATCGTTTTGCTCTGTTCCATTCTTCTAACAAGTGTTTCTATTTAAGGGGGTATTCTAGTCTAGAAATCTGAAAAAATCGAATTTTTTTTTACCATATTTCTGTAGTTTAGGCATTCAAGAATATACTCTAGAAAGGACTTATCGAAAATCCTATTATTTACCTAGTTAGAGCCATCTTAGTGATGTGGTATCTAACCTGTTACGGCCATCACAATGAACTTCAAACGCGTTTCTCTCGGAACTAGTTTTTTTCTAACTGGCGTACACGATATCTCAAGTTCTACTGAACCGATTTATGTCAAATTTATATGAAAATAATCTGCATACATCTCTCTATCGCATGAACCAATAAAAATTATAACTTTTTAATTTTACTATTTTTAAAAAATCGGTAAACGCAAAAAAAGACGTTTTAAACAGCATTTTTGTTTTCAAACGGCCGCCATTTTGTTAAAACCCATGTTTTTGACTTGTCCGAGGTTCATGCCATAGCGACATCTTTACTGATTCAGAATCTGTTCGATTTTTTTGTTTCGGATAACCAGAAGGACTGGAATCGTGTACGCCATGGCACAACTTTTTTTTGAACACCCTCACTTCACCAGCATGTAACTATTCTAATTATGAATATTTTTTTTCCGTCCTATTTTTGTTTTATTGTTGAAAGATAGATAAACGAATAATGATATAATGGATAGTAAAAATATTCTTTGTTTTATTTTTACGGAGTTCGAAAAAACGTCCGAAATTCGTGTCTCTACACTAGAATACCCCCTTAATTCAACTGCAATTTGTGTTTGTGTGTTTCTACTTTCATGCCGCTCTCTATTGTTAACGATTAGATCTCTCTCTCTCTACAATGAAGCGTAGGCGTTTGTTTGTTTTGTTTGCTCTGTTATTTGTCTGGCGAATATCCTGTACCGATAAATATTTTGAGAGTAGCCGTAGTATTAGTAGTAATGGTGGTTGTGTTGGTAATAGTAGTTATGTGGTAATTGAATAATCTGTTTAGTTCTCTGGTTTTTGGCACTAGGGTTATCTGCGGATACGGTTGCGATCAAATATTGTGACTAGTCACACCATCTGTATTTATTAGCTCTGCTGTATTGATTATTGAACAAAAAGCTTACACAGTCTGAAAACATATAAAATGCAAAGACGGCAGACGGAAGAGTATCTGGGCCGTATTTTGATCTCTCCCCCAAAAAGTGGTGTATAAAAATAAGTTGCGTCACATCCTTTGCGCTACTCGCCTTCCGCTTCAACATACAAGCTAACTATAAGGCTGCTTGGTTTTTCTTTTTTGTTTAACTACTTGTTTTTGCATGTTTATCGAAATAAAACACTTTTTAATCGGAGCAAGTGTTTTGAAATAAACAAAAACATAAGTCTTTCTGGTAATACCCAGGGGAATGAATACTGAACTCGAAACATAATAAAATCCGTCGCATTAAATCTAAGAACAACTTCAATTTGCATCGCTGGAAGACAATTGTTTAAATTAAAACAGGTGCACATATTTTTTTAAATTGTCACTCAGCTTTTTTGACGATAAACGAACAACGAATACTTGATAACGCCGTGATAAAGGAAATGTCTATTTGCTGCCCTCTTCCCTCCTAACATGAAATCGCGCCATCGGATCAAGCGAGTTGACTAGATCAGCACTAGTTTTTTTTTTGTTTGTTTGTTTTTGCTTTGTTTTGTGTCTTGACCGTGCTGTGTTCCCCCAAAGTTTGAGGTGTAATATCAATTTGATCTTTGTTTTCATAACTTTTTTTTTCCTTCTCTAATGGCTAGCTACAATTTTATGTTTTATTTGTTTTTTTTTTCTTTAGTCGAGCTAATAATTACCATTGAACCCAGCTTCTCCCAGCTTCTCTTCCCTGTTCGCTCAAATATCGTCTCGTATCGTCACCCCCTTAAGAATTATAAGTCGTATTTTAGTTATTGTATCGTTTCCCCGTTCACCCTGTGGAACATCATCAACCCGTCAGCACTGAATGTATTTTCCTCAGCAGAGGAAAACTACTGCTGCTGCCGAGGGGCATCCCAGCGGTGTCATCCTCCTGCTGGCCCCGAAACAGCGCATTATCGGCGCAGTACTCTCCGAAGTCGTCGGTGTTCAGCGAGAAAATCATCGCGCCGCCGAACCCATTGTCCTTGATGTAGTTCGCTTTGCACTCCAGGCTGCGTTCGTCCTCGTACGAGATCCACTCCGTGCCGGCGTACAGATAGGGCGAGCAGCTTTCCACGTCGTACACCTGGTGGACGTAGATGTTATGCCGCCGGAACCAGCAGATCTCCGAGTAGGAAGCGAACCCAACCATACCGACCCGGCCGAAGTCGGCGGCCGGTGCACCGATGCGGGTGTTGAGTGAGCTGACCAGTCGGAAGCTGTGCCCGTACGTTGGCAGCCCGATCACGATTTTGCTCTTCTCGAGGCCCTGCGAGAGCCAGTAGTGGACGGAGGCGTTGATGTTGAGCGTGCCGAAGATCGAGTGCTCGTTGTGGCGCCGGTAGAGCGGGGCGTTTAAACCTACGGGTATATGGAAGAAAGGGGTTAATTAGTGGGCAGAACGACAGAACGGGCTGTACGGTGTCTAATATACTTGTATTGAATCACATCTACAAATTTTTTTTTTTTCCAAAATATATATTTTTATCAAGGCTCATATGGCGTTAGCCTGACGGGGCCGGAGTTCAATATTTTGACAGTTTTTCTTATTATCTATGTTAGTAATATGTAACCGATTACTCGCGGTCGGCTCGAGGTTAGTATTACTGTAGCATACTAACTAACCTCAATTCCAATTAAACACAAAACATCCTGACCCTCATTCTTTCTCATCCTCAATTCCGCATTCTTATATATAACCACTTTTCCGCATACCATATCTAACAACATTTACATTCGTCAGCAACTTTTGATTTCCTTACGGAAATCCCCCAAACCAACTAATTTCATAACATCGGCTGAACGCTATTATGGCACGCCAAACTTCCCTGTATACGACCTCCAACAACTAAAAACAATAACATACCGCCCAGCTCGACGCTTGTTGTAGAGCTTGAGCTTGAGCTTGAGCTTGGGTAGACTGTACAATTCGTAGTTGCTCTCCGTGATCGACCTGAACCAACCAAATTCCACAAAGAACACACAGAATGACGCTTGGGACTAGCAAATCATTCTCTTTGAGCAATTTTCGGTGATTCGAGCTTTAAATGGTCAATAACGACGCCGGCCACGTCCTTACAGTCACCAGGGGAAGGGAAGGAATGATAATCGCCGCCCAAAGGCCAAAAGGGTCGCCTCTATAGCGTGGTTCCCTAGCGATTACCATGGGAGGGATAGTTGTTAGTAGGAAAGGTTAAGAATCAGGATTCACTGCGGTAAGTGATGTGATTATGTTAACGCGGATATGAAATGATTCGACGAAACATGGAACAAATCGAATGTTTCGAGTAACACCGGCTGAGGTTATCAACGAGCTACCTTAGAAGGTAACGAAAGAAGTCTACAAGAACTCGACTACTTATTATATGATTTTCGCGCCTAGTATTCTCTTGTATTCTTAAATCGCGATGTCGAAGATTATTCAAATTAGGCTTCCTGAGAACGTAACCGAAAAAAAACTCAATTCCTTGGTTCAATCGACAAAGTATTATGAGATCGCGTAGTATTCCTCTATTGCATTCTTTAAGGGTTATGAATGGGCTACCTGAGTGTCGTAACCACTCTGCGTCGCTTAAAATCAACTGCTCGCTACAAGAATAATCCAGAGACTGACATTGAAACTCAATATCCAACTCATTCTCGAGAGATCGTTAAGTCCTTGTGTACCTCTTTAATATTTTCGGTATCTTCAATTATGTCATACAGAAGAGAGGAGAGTGCTTTCGGTTGACACTCCCGATTCGCAATCTCATTCCCGTCTTCGCCTTCATTTAGCAGCATTGTTCAATACATATTCCTTATAACAGGGCTTACGATTGCTCTAATCTCTCAGAGCATATTCACAAATGATTCAAAGCTCCTGACCAGATGAAGCACTTTATTTATTATTATAAATTTGTTGCCACATCGAATGAATTTTATAACATCTGCGTGCCGTTTTTATAACACCAATCCTATCTCCCACACTGAGAAGGTAGAATTCCTCTACAATGACTTGAATCGGCGACTTATTATATGACTTCTCGCGCATAGTACTCTCTTGTATTCTCAGAGGTCATTATTAGGCTACCTAAGAATGTAACCGAAAGAACTTCTCTATGATGAATCGAATCGGTTATATAATCTATGTTTTCCACGGTAAATACTCTAAATATCACCTAACGACGGAGGTTATTTATGATAAACCTGAGAAGGTCGCCGGGAATCATCTCTGTAGTAGGATAAACCTACATTGAATTCAATGGCCTATCACGTCGCATACATTCCTATTTTCAGAATATTCTGCCACACGATGACAGATCTTATTCACGGAGAACCTGAGATGGTTACCGAGAAATAACTCTACAATAAAATGGACCTACAATAAGTTTGTACGCTACAGACGCGAATTTTGGCTGATTTGGCAAACGTCAGTTTGTTCTGAAAATGTATCGCGGCTGATTCCTATACAACTGAAGCACACTACGAGTATACATTTGTTCCACCACCACCCACACTTCACATAAAACAAACCATTCCAACAGAACACAACATTACAATAACCAATCAGTTAGTATGGCCATATATATTCAAACATTTTCACACCAGTAATCAATGACCCAAAAAAATATTGCTTCTCTTATAATTAATTATAATTATAATAATGAATGAATAAATGCATAAATTGTTACCACACATATAAATACTCGTTTTAGTTTCTGAGCATACGAAGCGCATAACGAATAGCGACAACAGCAACCTGTAGCTGTGATTAGTACATTTAACACAGAATATGAACCCCATAAGTACACAAAGCACATGAAAAGGAAAATTTAGAACCGCATCGAAAATGGAAAATTGGATGAATATTGTTCCTTAAGGTGAAGGTGGAAGCTAGCCACAAATGGCTGCCACAATGGCGCTCATTTCTTTCATCTCCCTCCCTCACCCCTCGCCCGAAAATCAATTATTTTGCGAAACAGTGTGAAGAAAATGATCGTTTTCGCACACTTCCCATCAAGAAATATCAATCGAACGATCAACGAAGGAAAATATTAAGGATTTATCAACATCGAGTTACTATGCGGAAGAACTTGTTAATACCAAACTAGACCCAAGTCGCATGTGTTATAAATTTGCTCATGTTACGCTCGCGTATAATCAGAATTTTACTTCACATGCAAATGCACCTTCTATATATATTTATATTTGCAATTGATCATCGGAGCATATCGTTCATACATTTTTCTTTTGTATTGAATTGTTATTTTTTCAAATGTATTCAATGACTCGTATCGATGAAGCGCCACACAGTCTGATAAGTGAATTGATATATTTACGTGTGCTTTGCTCTTCTTTCACAAACACTATTACCCCATTTTTACACTTGGGTTTACCTATACTACTACAATGGCTAGCTTCCACCTTCACTTTGATGTCTACAGTTCGTGTTTTCTATCCGAAGCCTCTCTGAGCGAAAAACAGGAAGCGGGTTTATCTATGGTATAACCGCAAGGGTGACGTAGGACTATCGTTGATTTAGAGATCATTTGTTTGAAGTTGAATCTAAATCCATCCTGAATGAATGAATAAATAAATATTTGGGTGACTTCAAAAACGAGAGTGTTACTTTGAAGACTCAAGGTTTTATGCATCCAATATTGGATACAAAAAACCTTGTTCTGAAGAATAATCTTCAGAAGCTTTCCTGCTAACTGCACTTGATTGACAAATCACAAAACCAAATGTATGTGGTCGCAGTATTATATGGATAGAAAACATTAAAATAAACTCGCTTGAATGTAATTTTCAATTCCAAGGGGAACTGGCAGATTATTTTTCAGCAACGATAATTTCTTTCCAGGTTTCCTCTCGATAACCAGCAAACGAAAAGAGTTGCGTGTATGTGTGTGTGTGTGGCGGCTGCTTCTATGTCTTCCCGAGGATTTCGATGCTGATACTCTCTTGGTCACCTTCTCTTCTCCTTCTGATCGATCGGCTTTTCTGCGCTCCCTCACAGTTAAAACAAACTGATTGCATTTCAGGTCAGGTCAAGCCAGGTAATGAATACCTCGATCCCTCGCCGTTCAGCTCGTTCAGTAACGATGTTGTCTTGTCGATGTCCTCAGGCGTCGTGCACAAATTACGTAACGCAAAAATCCGGATTTTGAACCTCCCCCCCCACTTTCGTAACGCAATTTCCTATCTCTAATAAACAGAAAGTAACGCAACATCTAACCCCTCCCCCCTTATCGCGTTACGTAATTTGTGTACGACGCCTCACGAAAAATGAATCGGTTTCACCACCAGAATATCATTTCAGTATGCCTTTCGTGCGTGATTGAATCGAGAGAATGTGTGGTTTACGATGGCAATTTGGAAGGCAAACTAGAGGAGAATAAACTCTCTGAGTATGAAAATTTCGGCGACTGAGCAATAAGTGATTGAAAATTATATAATTTTCGCGATACGAAACATTTTCCGTTGCGCGCGCATCCAATATTGGAAACGAACATATCCTACTGATGGGGAAGAATAATATTCAGAAGCTTTCCAGCTAATTACACTTGATTGAAATATTACGAAATCAAATGTATTTGGTCGCTGTGTTATATGTTAGAAAACATTAAAATAAACTCTTTCGCATGAATGTATTTTTCAATTCCCAGGGAACTGGCAGATTGTTTTTCAGCAACGATTAGATCTTTCCGGAATTTTCTCGATGCTGTATGGCATCCAAACGAAAATTCTCGTTTCAGTTTTGCCTGCAAAAAACTTTTCTAAACTCTAATCCATCAAATTTGGAGCCCTGAAAAGGGCCGTTGATTATATGCTAAGCTAATATAGCACGCTCTCCTCGGATACGATGGGCCAGCTGGATGTCCTTGGGCATGATGTGACGCGTTTTGCATGGACAGCACACAAATTGTTATTTTCGAATAGGCCTCCTGCAGCGTCATAACCGCGGAACTTTGGAAGCGCAAGTCGGTTTTGAAGTCCTGAGCAATTCCAAGAACCAAATGCTGCAAAGGTAGCTTGCGGATCAGCAATTCGGTCGACTTCTGATAGCGACGAATTTCACGCAAAGTTCCCGGTCGATAGCGATGTGGCTTCTTCACCTATCCTGCTGCTGGTGCGCTTATCCGAGCTGCTTTCATGTGCCTTACCACTGAAAGACTAACTAGCTGTCTGCGAAAGACTAACGAGCTCGAGTCCTCACGGTGCAAGAGTAGAGTAAGAAATGAACGAAAGCAAGGGAAGTGTCATTTTATAAAACATAAAAGTATCGAATGTAAACCTCACCCTCTTTATTATATAAGCTTACTGTATACTTACGAATATAATAAGGATGGGGTTTAGATTCTATACTTTTATGGTTTATAAAATGACGCTTCCTTTGCTTTCGTTCATTTCTTCAAGATAAAAAATTTGTGTGTTATCCATGCAAAACGCGTCACATCATGCCCAAGGACATCCAGCTGGCCCATCGTATCCGAGGAGAGCGTGCTATATTAGCTTAGCATATAATCAACGGCCCTTTTCAGGGCTCCCAATTTGATGGATTAGAGTTCAGAAAAGTTTTTTACAGGCCGAACTGAAAGGAGCATTTAGCGAAAATCGTGGTGTCGATGATAATTCGATACCGATAGGTGCCATGGATATGGATTTCCTTATGAAGAATATGAAATACATGACATGATGTAGTGAATATATCCGAAGAAATCACTTTGGTGAAACTGCATTATAAAATTATTTGTGTACGAATGCCGCAATCGATAGTCGACTCTAATTTGCGCTGGGTAATTTCCTCGGAGGACTCGATTCCTCTTTTGAGCATTAATAATCTCTTTCTGGCAAAACGAAGTGGTATGAATCACATTATTTGAATGATAGAATGAAGAAGTTTTCTGCCAATTTCCTTCAACCTCCAAACGTATCTTTCTCCCGTTTGTCGTTTTCGCGTTCGCTAATCCTTTCTCACAACACCCATTTCTCGTTTGAGAAATTGTTGAGTAAACATTGTTTGCCAGTGCGCGTAGAGCGGGAATTCCTAAAGATTCATTGCACCTCTAATAAATTGCCGAAAGACGTGGTCTTACGTTGATCGCACTTGATTGAAAAAATCCAAAACGAAATGTATTTGGTCGCAGCATTATATGAGTAGAAAGCAAATAATCGCTCGAAAATGACTTGATTTTCACGTTTTTCATGTTATGCATCCAATATTGGATACGAAAGTTTTCCACTGATGGGAAAAAAAATATTCAGAAGCTTTCCGATTAATTGCGATTGATTGAAAAATCACAAAACCAAATGTATTTGGTTGCAGTGTTATATGGATAGAAAACATTAAAATAAACTCTTTCGCATGAATGTATTTTTCAATTCCCAGGGGAACTGGCAGATTATTTTTCAGCATCGAGAATTCCGCGCGTGTATATGTGTGTGTGGCGGCCGATGTTTCAAGCGGAACCGTGGCATCACTCTCCTCCTGATGGATTCCCTTCTGGCCTTAGGTGCACATACAGGCTCTTGGTGACACCGTTCATTAGCGCTTTCATGATAAACGAAAATAGCTTCACAACACAGCAACAACATGCTCCAATCGCTGTTCAATCATAACTGAGGGGGTTTACGAGCGGCGCTCGCTTATATACCGATTGGTGATTTCAATAGCCTGTTTTGAAAGCAATTTTAAGACTATTGAAACAAGTTTCTGGATGAAAAAGTAACAAGTATATGACGCGTAGACCTTTTATCTTTGGAATGAAGTGTTTATCATACCATTTCGTTCAGTTGTTTAAGAGCTATTAACGCTCAAAATCTCGGTCTCCGACGTAACGCTTTCGTTCTCGAAAGTTTGGTTTTACACCCCGGTATAGAAATGAAAGACGTAGTCCTACGTCAAAATTTTGATTCTCAAAATTTCCTTTACTCCCCCCCTAGGAAGATTTTCGAGGATAAAAAAATCAAAACTTCGAGAGCTCTGAGGCACCCCTAAATCATGTTCGAATGAGCTGAAACTTTGCACAGGTCTTTTTTTTTGGACCAATAAACAAAATGTGGTCGGTTTTTGAAATTCGATGATGAAATTTTTTCCATTCATCCATTGCCACCCTAGTGGTTATGTAGTGATGTGCGTTTTTTGCTTGAAATGTATAGTGATGTACATTGTTGATAGAACGGATCGGAATCGTATTCATTGAAAGTGTCATTGTGATTTTTGTGTTATCACTGGTAGCTAGAAAGATGGTTGAACACGAGTATTTTTCTCACATTTGGTTTTTTTTATGTTGAATGAGGGGAAAATGTGTAGTGATGTGCATTTTTTTGCTTGAAATGTGTAATGATGTACATTGTTGATGGAACGGATCGTAATTGTGTTCATCAAAAACGACCGCGTTTGGTGTTATTGAAAGCGGATCGTGACGACCGCAGTATTTATAGCGGATCGAGACGACCGCAGAGTTTGTAACGGATCGTGACGACCGTGCTTTGAAAATTTGTAGCGGATTGAGACGACCGCGCTTTGAGTGTTTTAAGTGGATCGAGACGACTGTGTTTGATAGCGGTATTCTGTCAGCGGTGAGGGCAAGACGGGTGCTCTGCAGCCAAAAGCATAAAGCATCTCCGAAATGGCTGGTCTATTTTGGTGGCTAAAATCTCACAGTGGTCATACGTCAAAAATGATAAACATGACACATAACTGCAACTACCCACCTGTCTGCGGCGTAAAGCCCGAATAGAAGTGATAGTCGTACGTCATTATGTTGACATAGTCCGCGTAGCTGTTGATCTCCCGCACATCGTACGAGAGATAGGCAATCGTCGCCGGAGCGGCCACCGCCACGCTCAGAATGTACGTTCGATGCTCCCGCTGGTACTCCCTTCGAATCTCGTGCAGCAGCTGCGAGAAGTGCATCCTATTTTTGTTCCCACTACCGGGAAACTCCCAGTCCAGATCCACCCCATCCAGCTGGTACAGCTCGAGGTTTTCCTTCAGCGATTTGATGAACTGCTTTCGACTGGCATGGTTGGCCACCATCTCGGAGAAACCCCCAATGCCACCGCCTCCCACCCAGAGCAGCACCTTCAGGTCCCGATTCGCCTTCTTCAGCTGCCGCGTGCTGTTGAAAACCGCCCTCAGATCCTGGTCGATGAACAGCGTCCCGTTCACGATCCCAATGACGCCCACGTTCAAATGGGTGCACAGATACGGATCGATGCGCTCCGGATAGAGACTACTCCGCAGCCTTACGTTCCCGCTGTCCGCACTCATCGAGGGAGTTGTGTAGTAGCAAACAATTTTCGCCGTCTCCTTCGTTCCCTTGGACATCTCCCGGGAGTAGATGAAATTGCCGAATTTGGACGGCAAAATCCGCTCATTTTCCAGCTCTTTGATGCGCCGCTGCTCTTCGGTGGTGCTCGATTCAGCACTGAGCAGATCCAGATTCGCCGTGACATTCACGAACGGTGCATCCGTCTCCGGTGTGCCGGGGAAGACCACTGGAGGCGGCACCCCCGGCGAGTAGTGCTGCTGCTGGAAGATGGTGTGGTAACTATTAGCGTAATGGCGAAGCCGCTCCCGCCAAATGGGTGGAATGTCTACAGAGGAAAAACGGGAAAAAGAAACGGAAAAAGGTAATCAGGTGTGTGCTGTTATCGTTTCGGTTTTGGTAGCGGTGGACACGCAACAGTCGGTGGCGAGCGAGAGGATCCCATTTGCATAACGATTTTCGTGACTTGGGAACTTCGTTCGTGTGTGCGAATGTTTCAAATTGTGGAACGCTTTGATGATTGACGGATAGTTTTGACGCCGAGGGATTTATGACGGAAATAATTGATTTTGGTTCACTTCGGGGGAAATTCAAACCTACCGATTAGTGTCGGTGGAATGATAACGTTCTGCCGGTAGATCATCGTCCAGGTCGCGTACACGGCCACGCTGGACATCGTGCATAAGGCCAACAGAAGGCATCCTTGGATGTAGGTGTGTTTTTTCCTGTAACGGGAGGAGAAGACGTGAAAGGAAGAATTAGCGAATGGAACAAGTTATGCAAACATTTGGGGAATGAATAATGCACAGAGAGCAAATAAAACCAAACAGAAAGGGAGGATTAAGTGTGGGCCAACGCTCACAACAGACCAGACCGAACCAGACCGGACCGAACCGGAAGGGATGGAAGCGGTCGCGTGTCGTTCAATGTGAATACTTGTTATATATTTTGACGTAGAACTACGTCTTTCATCAAGGGTGCCAAATCAGAAAACAGGTCACGTTTTTATGGAATAAAGTTAACGTTGATAACTATTTTTGCCGCGAGAGGATTTTGACGATTCACATACCAAATGAATCGGAAATTGGTAATGTAATTTCTCTGAGCCAATTGCTTTCGGTGAGGTGAGACGACTGCTCGGGAAAGCTTCGAAAAACCAGGTGGCTCCCATTCTTGTCACTTTCCGTAACAAGCGAGACAAAGAAGAATTATTTAAGCGGAAGCGAGCGCACGGTATACTATTGGCATCATCGATTGCAGAATCTTTGGTGGGTTCGAAACGGACGGTGACTATTCGGGATGAGCTGACGGATTATGGTAGGAGTTTGTTGCAGGAAGCAAAGGATTTCCAGACTACTTTGGGTATCAAATACGTTTGGCCTGGCAGAAATGGAAAGATATTGCTGAAGCGTCACGATGGAGCAGCAGTTGAACAAATTGGTAGCAAACAGCAGTTACAGTCCTTGGCTCGAGCAACCTTCAAGCGAACTTTAAACTCATCAGTAATGAGCTCGTCTTCTCATGTTCCTTCGCCGAAAGGTTCCCATTTGTCCACGTGAATAGTAACACTTATTGATTTCTGTTACAAATAAAGAATGGCTAACTATTATTATGAATCTTATGACCTTTTGAATAAAAATACAAATCAGCACAATAAACGTTTTCAAATTAAAACACTACAGTTCAACGTAAGAGGAATGAATTGCTTAGACAAATTCGATAGAATTAAGGAAGTTTTGTCGGTATGTCGTGTAAGCATCGATGTAATAGTTATCGGAGAAACATGGGTGAAAGATGATCGCAGTGGGCTTTATGGAATCGACGGATATAGAAGTATTTTCTCATGTAGACTTCACTCCCAAGGTGGTGGCCTGGCCATGTACGTCAGAAGTGCAATTCACTTTGATGTGCTCGCCAAAGAGGAACATAATGGATTTCATCATATGTATGTTAAATTGAATATCGGAGAATCCCCTTTTCATCTGCATGCCGTGTACAGACCCCCATCGTATGATCTCTCGACGTTTTTCAAGAAGATTGATTCGATGTGTGCTTTCAATCGAGGATCGCATTGTGCTATTATTGGAGATGTGAACATTCCGGTCAATAATTCAACAAGTATTTTTTTTTTTTTTTTATTAAATCGTTTATTTTTACCGGCTCAGTTACATAAGTTTAAAGGAGCCAAACTCCTATCTGTATTGTTACAAGTATATATAAACATTTTTCATTAATTCTAGTGTTAATGAAGTAGAGAACCGATTACTCGCGGTTTGCTCGAGTTTAGAAGGGTGACATTTTTTTCAGGAAAAGGAAGGGATATAAGGATATGTTGACAATGTTCACACTCACATTCGCACTCACATTCATCATACTCAATTCTTAAGCCTATCTTATATCTAATACGTATTTACATTTCACCTTATTCTATTGTTAGTAAGAAGGGATTTGCTTTCTCGCGAAGGAAAAGGAAAAGGAGAATATAAGGATATAAGGACAATCACACACGAAGATCGATAACTTTTAGGAAGACATATATTTGGGACATGTAATCAAGGTCTAACCGAGCCAACACATCTCTTACCGGCACATTGGGCTGTCTCCCTCTGGCCCGAAGAGAGTTTTCTAAATTCGATCTGGCAACAAGATACACCTCGCACGACCAAACAACGTGTTCGATGTCGTGGTAACCTTGGCCACCAGCACAGATATTGCCATCGGCAAGATTAAAACGAAAGAGTAGCGCGTCTAACGAACAGTGATTGGACATGAGTCGGGAGAAGGTGCGAATAAAGTCCCGACTCAAGTCCAGACTTTTGAACCATGGTTTGAGGCTAACCTTAGGGATAATCGAGTGAAACCACCGGCCCAATTCATCTTCGTTCCATTTACGTTGCCAGTTAGCGATGGTATTTTTACGGACTAAAGAATAAAATTCATTGAAAGCGATTTGACGCTGATAAATATCGCCTTCAATTGCACCTACCTTTGCCAATGAGTCAGCCCTCTCATTACCCGGAATTGAGCAATGTGAAGGGACCCAGACGAAGGTAATGACATAACAGCGTCTGGTTAAAGCACTCAAAATTTCTCGTATTCTCTCAAGGAAGTACGGCGAGTGCTTTTTCGGCCTCAGTGAACGGATAGCTTCGACAGAGCTAAGACTATCCGTTACAATGTAATAGTGTTCAACAGGTCGTGAGGCGACGCTGTCCAGCGCCCAGTATATCGCTGCCAATTCAGCAATATACACTGAGCAAGGATTCTGAAGACTGTGGGAGGTGCTAAAAAATTCGTTGAACACTCCAAATCCTGTGGACTCATTCATAGAGGACCCATCAGTAAAGTACATATTATCACAATTGATACGCTCATACTTTGCATTGAAGATCTTAGGAACGATCCCCGATCGATGATAATCTGGAATTCCATGGATTTTCTCCTTCATGAACAGATCAAAATGTACAGAGGAATTGATGTAGTCAGGAAAACAAACACGGTTGGGAATATACGAAGAAGGATCAACCTGCATGGAGATGAATTCATGATATGAGCTCATGAATCCAGAATGAAAATTTAGCCCGATCAGCTGCTCAAAATTTCCGATCACTAATGGGTTCATAACCTTACACCGAATGAAGAACCGAAGAGATAATAAATTGAAGCGATCTTTTAGTGGGAGTACGCCTGCCAAAACCTCGAGACTCATGGTATGCGTTGAGGGCATACATCCCAACGCAATACGGAGACAAAGATACTGAATTCGCTCGAGTTTAATGAGGTGTGTTTTGGCAGCTGATTGAAAACAGAAACTGCCATACTCCATCACTGAGAGAATAGTTGTTCGATACAACATAATAAGATCTTCGGGATGGGCTCCCCACCAGGTGCCGGTAATTGTACGGAGAAAGTTTATTCTTTGTTGACATTTTTTACTCAGATACCTAATATGGGCCCCCCAAGTACATTTGGAGTCGAACCAGACCCCAAGATACTTGAATGACATAGCATGAGTGATCGGTTTACCCAAAAGTTGAAGCTTTGGTTTTGCTGGTCTATGCTTCCTAGAAAAAACCACCATCTCTGTTTTCTCCGTGGAGAATTCGATCCCTAGCCCAATGGCCCAGGTTGAAAAATTGTTCAAAGTATCTTGTAAGGGTCCTTGCAGGTCGGATTCGTTTGATCCTACGACAGACACCACTCCATCATCTGCAAGTTGTCTTAGGTTGCAATTTTGTGTAAGGCAATTGTCGATGTCGCTTACATAGAAGTTGTACAAAAGGGGGCTTAAACATGAGCCCTGAGGGAGGCCCATGTAAGAGATCCGACTCACTGCCGAATCTCCATGAGAAAAATTCAAATGTTTCTCACAAAGCAAGTTATATAATATATTATTCAATAGAGGCGGCAGACCCCGAGAGTGTAATTTGTCTGACAGGACCTCTATTGAAACTGAATCAAACGCCCCCTTTATGTCCAAGAATACTGAAGCCATTTGTTTTTTTTCGGCGTAAGCCATTTGAATTTCTGAAGAAAGCAACGCAAGACAATCATTCGTCCCCTTGCCCCTGCGGAACCCATATTGTGTATCTGAGAGTAGGCCATTCTTTTCAACCCATCGATCAAGGCGAAACAAGATCATTTTCTCCAACAATTTCCGTATACAAGACAGCATTGCTATTGGGCGGTACGAATTGAAGTCGGACGCGGGTTTTCCGGGTTTTTGAATAGCTATAATTCGCACTTGTCTCCAATCATCTGGAACAATATTATGCTCCAGAAACCGATTGAATAAATTCAACAAGCGATGTTTCGCCACATCAGGGAGGTGTTTCAACAAGTTGAACTTAATTCTATCCGTTCCTGGAGCCGAATTGTTACAAGAAGAAAGAGCAAGAGAGAATTCTACCATCGAAAACTCGGAATCAAGATCGCACCTATCTTGTGGTATATCTCGAACAATTTTTTGCACAGGAGCGGAATCAGGACAAACCTTCCGTGCAAAATTCAAAATCCATCGATGTGAATATTCTTCGCTTTCATTCGTTGAAGAGCGATTTCTCATGTTTCGAGCCACTTTCCATAATTTTTTCATTGACGTTTCTCGTGACAAACCTCCCACGAAATTTCGCCAATAAGCACGTTTTTTCCCTTTGATCAAGTTTTTAAATTGATTTTCAAGTTCCAAATACGTCTGAAAATTTTCAGGGGTTCCACGTTTCCGAAAAGCTTTAAATGCATTCGATTTTTCTACATAAAGCTTGGAACATTGGCTATCCCACCATAGATTGGGAGGCCTTCGGGAAATGGTGGAACCTGGGATGGGTTTCGTTTGAGCGCGAACCGCGCTGTCATAGATCAAACGAGAAAGGAAGTTATACTCCTCCAATGGAGGTAAACCATCTCTGGAATTGATGGCTAGAGCAATCGCGTCCGAATATTTTTTCCAGTCAATGTGTCTTGTGAGGTCATATGCCATGTTTATAGATTCAGAAGAATTCGACCCAATGGTGATGGAAATTTTGATTGGCAAGTGATCACTACCGTTGGGATCCTGGATTACATTCCACTTGCAATCTAACGATAGTGAATTCGAGCAAAGCGAGAGGTCAAGAGCACTTGGTTTAGCAGGAGGTTTAGGTACACGTGTTGTTTCCCCAGTGTTCAAAACGGTCATATTGAAGTTGTTACAAAGGTCATATATCAACAATGAACGATTGTCGTCGTACTGTTCCCCCCAGGCAGTTCCGTGAGAGTTGAAGTCTCCCAAGATCAATCGTGGCTCAGGAAGGAGTGAGCACATGTCAACAAGTTGATTGCGGCTAACCGCAGCTCTCGGAGGCCAATACAAGCTGACAATACAGAGGTCTTTTCCTCTGATGTTTGCATGACAAGCAACAGCTTCGATCCCTCCAATAGGTGGAAGGTCAATTCGAAAAAATGAGTGGCACTTATTGATCCCCAATAGTACCCCTCCGTATCTGTCATCGCGGTCCAAGCGTATAATATTAAAATCGTGGAAAGAGATATCATCTCGCGAAGAAAGCCAAGTTTCGGACAGAGCAAAAACATCACAATTGAAGTTATGAATTAAAAATTTGAATGTATCCAATTTAGGGATAAGACTACGACAATTCCACTGAAAAACAGTGATATCTCCGACCTCTCTATCTAAATTAGACATCAAGAGAGATAATCATTGCAAGGAGGGGCCATGTTTGCATCAATTGCTGTAAAATTGTCTTTAATACTGGAAGCATTGAGATGACAAGGGTTCTGATGGAGTCGGAAACATTAAAACACTTGAAGATTTGATCCAAAAGGTCAGACAACTTTATAAATCCCGATTGGGAAGTTGAGCTGGACGGAAAAACAGGGACAGTTGGGGTTTTTGATGTCCCCTCGAGTGCTGGGTCGTTCGAAGGTGAACTATTCCCACGGAAGCCAGGAGGAACCTGATTTTGCTTGTCCGCTGCACTCGATTTTTTAGGCAAACTAACAGAGGGTATAACCGGAGGGGCTTGTCCTTGAACTTTGGGAGTGGTCACATTTTTGCGCCGGGGATTCCCTTTGAAAATAAACGGTGTGCCCCCGCTAGCTGTGTCCGCTTCCATTTCATCAACTGGCAACGTGGAAAAGCTATTGTGTGTTGAGATTGGTTGTTGTTGTTATGCCAGTGGAGAAGCGCCCTTTAAAATTTCCGCAAAAGTGCGTTTCGAGCGTTCCCTTAAAGAGCGCTTCTGTTTCTCCCAGCGACTCTTGTAATTTTCACAAACTGAGAGCTCGTGTGGGGATCCCCCGCAATATGGACATTTATGCTCAGTCGCACTGCAGGATTTCCCCTCATGTTGCTCTCCGCAAGTGGCACAGCGCTCCTTGTTGGCACAATAATCCGAAGTGTGACCAACTGACTTGCATTTGTTGCAAGTCATGGGCTTTGGCACGAAGAGTCGCACAGGTAGTCTCAATTTGTCCACCATAACGTAGTCAGGGAGGGCGGCACCAGCAAAAGTGACTCGAAACGAGTCTGACGGCGTAAATTTAGTTTGGTCCCCATCATGGGAGAGTTTCCCGAGTTGGCGACAGTCCAAGATCTTTACTTCCATTGAGGGAAGCTTCTTGAACTTGCCTTTTCCTTCTTTTTTTATTTGTTCGCTCGTCAGACCCGTTTCAGTTATCACCCCCTCAATTTCTACGTTATGGGAGGGTATAAATGTTCTATATTCGAGAGTGAAGTGTTGGTCAGCAACAATCTCGTTTGCGTGTTTCCGTTCATTCACGACAACCCGCAATTTGTTCGGTCTAACCCTGCGAATTTCAGATACAGAAGTGTATCTGGCCAGATCTTTCATGATCTGAATCACGTTAAGGCTTTTTCCTTTTGGTTTTGGCCGGAGGAAAACAACCCACGGGCCAGTTCCAGGTGCATCTTCTGGATAAACTCTGACACGTGGAGCGGAAACAACAGAGGGAGAAGACGAGGACGAGGACGAGGACGAGGATTGGGTTGGATCTGAAACATCAGAAGGGTGAAGCGAAATCGATGGTGGGAGAGGGGGAGTGGAAGTAACAGTCGGTTCAGAAGGGAGGCTTGCTATTTTCTTAGAGGGGGGCTTGGTAGGATGAGCAGATTCGTCCCCAGAAGAATTATCTTCTTTTTGAGGGACTCGTTTATGTTTTTTCCCAGATCTTAAATGGGATTCATTATCGGAGATCTCCATCTCTGGAGATCCTCCACTATGGAGGATAGTACAAAAATTTCTGTCTTATTTCTAATATATTATTGATTTTAACAATAATCTCGAAAAAAAAAATTACAAAACAAAAATAAAATCATTCGTTCGAGAACTCGCGAGCTGATCGGACAAGTTTGAGAATCGATCCGATAACGGTGTTTTTTTTTTCACGCAGATCTATATTGTGCTTTTTTTTCATCAGTGCTTGCGAGTGAAGCGAGCTCAATTAAAAGTGGTGCACGATCGAGACGCTGAGGATCCAGTTCAGATCAACACACATTCATCACACGCTACACAGCAGCGGCAAGTAGAATTTTATTTTTCTATTGTTCCATATATCATTCCTTCAACCTCCTGTGTACGATTTACACCATTGTCCAACATTGTGTTTACCAAATCGGCAAGCGTTGGCATTAGGGGTGTACATCTTTCTTACATTACCGTTGAACTTTTGTTGAAACTTTTTTTCATTTTTGAATTTTATACAATAAAAAATTGAAATAAATATAATTTATATATACCTTGAATACAAATATAATTTATTTACTCATTTATTTTTTTCTATTTTTTATTATTATTCTACACTGTTCACATCGAACAGGTGACTAATTCATTATTATGGCTGAGGGTGGGGAGGATCCCCCATCCACGTCATTGAATGTTTCTGATGCTGACCCACCTCCTGAAGAGCAGGAGGATGAAGCAGACGTTGAGGAGGAAAATTCTGTATATGAAGTAGAAAGTTCTGAAGATGAGGAAATTGATGAAAAACATGATTTTCGTCTAAAGGAATACCCGGAGGGATTCAAAGGTCCATTCATTGTATACTTTAGACGAAAATCAAAACCTCTTAATGTCATTCGCATCTCAAAAGAACTAACGCAGAAATTTTCCAAAGTTACTGAAATTACTCGGATGGGGCCAGACAAATTACGAGTTGTCGTCTCTTGCAGGACCCAAGCGAATGCAATAACGCGCTGTGATCTCTTTGCGATTGAGTATCGCGTATACGTACCCTGTTGCAACGTTGAAATAGACGGTGTAATAAACGAAAAGGGTTTGACTCGAAAAGAGATACTCGATGGTGTCGGTCGCTTCAAGAATTCCTCACTTAAAAGTGTGAAGATTCTTGAATGCGATCGACTGAAGTCTGTGTCACTTAAAAATGACAAACGAGTTCTCAATCGGACAAACTCTTTTCGAGTGACATTTGAGGGTTCCGCTCTTCCAAACTACGTTGCAATAGGTGCTCTTCGTTTACCTGTTCGGTTGTTTGTACCCCGGGTAATGAAATGCAACAAATGTATGCAACTCGGTCACACGGCCGCCTATTGTTGCAATAAACAACGTTGCGCAGATTGTGGAGAGAGTCATGATGGGACTTCTTGCGCAAAAGAGCGCAAGTGTCTTTATTGCGACGGGGCCCCCCATGATCTTTCTCAATGCCCGGTGTACATACAACGAGGGGAAAAACTCAAGCGTTCCTTAAAGGAACGTTCCAAGCGGACTTATGCAGAAATGCTTAATAGTACCGCCTCAACGACTCAGGACAATCCCTACTCCATTCTGCAGAACGACGAGCCTGTTGCAGACGCTCCCAATGCAGGAAGTTCCGGTACATCACAGGGTGCCATTAGGAAAAGAAAAATTACTTCCTTTCCATCACTCCCCAGAAAGAAGACCGAAACTTCCCAAGTTGGAATGAAACCTCGTATCGAACGTGCTGAGAATAGACCGAAGCAAGTACCTCCTGGTTTAAGCGGTTCTTCTACGCACCAGGGGTCCTCAGCACTTCCCGGAGCAGAGCCCAACACGTCTGTTCCTTTTTCGCGGTCGAGGCAACAGCCACAATCTGGCTTGCTTGCGCTTTCTGACCTGGTGGACAATATTTTAAATGCTTTAAATATAAATGACCCTCTTAAAAGCATAGTATTATGTTTGCTTCCGATTGTGAGAACATTTTTGAAAGAAAAATGTGGTTTTTTAGCAGCGTTCATTTCCCTCGATGCCTGATTCAGTGCAAGAGGTCAAGGATTTGACCACTGTAATACAGTGGAATTGCAGAAGCATCATCCCTAAACTAGATCAATTAAAATTTTTAGTTCATAGTTCTAACTGTGATGTATTTTCCCTCTGTGAAACATGGCTTTCTTCAGCCGACGAGCTGAATTTCCACGATTTCAACATTATTCGCCTCGATCGAAATGACTCGTTTGGTGGCGTACTATTGGGGATCAAAAAATGCCACTCCTTCTATAGAGTCACTCTCCCATCGATGACAGGCATTGAAGTTGTCGCTTGCCAGACACAAATCAATGGCAAAGACCTCTGCATTGCCTCGATATATATTCCTCCAAGAACTATGGTTGGCCGCCATCAGTTTTTTGATATCATCGAGGCACTGCCAGAGCCGCGGCTAATCTTAGGTGACCTCAACTCCCATGGAACAGCATGGGGTTCACTCTACGATGACAACCGTGCCACTTTGATTTATGATCTGTGTTACAACTTCAAATTGACAGTTTTGAATACTGGGGAAGCAACTAGAATAGCCAACCCTCCTGCACGGGCAAGCATGCTAGACATATCACTTTGCTCTTCTTCGTTATCCCTGGATTGCACGTGGAAGGTAATCCAAGATCCCCACGGTAGTGATCACCTACCAATAATTTTATCGATCGCTAATGAATCAAGCTCTCGTGAGTCAGTCAATATTTCGTATGACCTCACGAAGAATATTGACTGGAGAACATTTGCGGAAATAATATCTGAAGCAATTGTTTCAATGCATGAACTTCCTCCACTCGAAGAGTATAACTTTATATCGAGTTTGATTTACGAAAGCGCACTTCAAGCTCAAAGTAAACGTGTACCGGCTACCACTTTCCGACGTCGTCCTCCATCACTTTGGTGGGACAAGGAGTGTTCAAAGGTCTACCTTGAAAAATCATCCGCTTTCAAAAAATTCAGGAAAACTGGATTAGTGGAATGGTTTCGAAAGTACCAAGCTCTAGAAGCCAAACTAAAAGGTCTGATTAAAGCAAAAAAGCGTGGATATTGGCGAAAGTTCGTCAATGGTTTGTCAAGGGAGACCGCTATGAGCACTCTTTGGAATACGGCTAGGAGAATGCGTGGTTGGAACCATACAAATGAAAGTGAGGAATACTCTGACCGTTGGATTTTCAAATTTGCAAGAAAGGTTTGTCCCGATTCCGTTCCTGCACAAAGCGTCGTACGCGACATTCCACTCCAATGCGACTATGAGAATTTTTCGATGGTGGAATTCTCAATTGCCCTCCTCTCATGTAACAATTCAGCTCCGGGGTCGGACAAGATTAAATTCAACTTGTTGAAGAATCTTCCCGACTTGGCAAAACAGCGTTTGCTGAACTTGTTCAACAAGTTTCTGGAGCTGAATATTGTCCCGCGTGACTGGAGACAAGTGAGAGTGATAGCCATACGAAAACCCAACAAGCCGGCTTGCGATCACAATTCGTATAGGCCGATTGCAATGTTATCCTGTATTCGTAAATTGTTAGAGAAAATGATTCTACTTCGTTTGGACAAGTGGGTTGAAGCGAACAATTTGCTGTCAAATACGCAGTTTGGCTTCCGCCGAGGTAAAGGGACAAATGATTGTCTCGCGCTGCTATCTTCTGAAATCCAAATCGCATTTGCTCGCAAAGAACAAATGGCTTCCGTTTTTCTCGATATCAAAGGGGCATTTGATTCAGTTTCCATGGAAATTCTCTCAGAGAAACTTCATAATCGTGGACTTTCACCAATTCTGAATAATTTCTTGTACAATTTACTCTCAGAAAAGCACATGTTTTTCAATCATGGCAGCTTGAAATCTTCTCGTTACAGTTTTATGGGCCTCCCACAAGGCTCCTGCCTAAGCCCCCTCTTGTACAGTTTTTACGTCAATGATATTGATGATTGTCTAACTAGAGATTGCACGTTGAGACAACTTGCAGACGATGGAGTTATTTCCATCACGGGTACTAATCCCGCCGTTCTGCAAAATTCCTTGCAAGATACCCTGAACAACCTGTTCACGTGGGCTCTCAAGCTGGGTATCGAATTCTCTACGGAGAAAACCGAAATGGTCGTTTTTTCTAGGAAGCACGAACCCGCCCAATTCCAGCTTCACCTATCCGGCAAAACGATCAAGCACTCGATGTTTTTTAAATACCTTGGAGTATATTTTGACTCTAAATGTACCTGGGGAATACACATTGCGTATTTGAAACAGAAATGCCAGCAAAGAATCAATTTTCTCCAAACAATAACCGGAACATGGTGGGGTGCCCATCCAGGAGACCTCATTCAGTTATACAAAACAACGATATTATCAGTGTTAGAATATGGCAGTTTTTGCTTCCGATCAGCTGCCAGGATTCATATTCTCAAGCTGGAGAGAATACAATATCGTTGCTTGCGTATAGCAATGGGGTGTTTGCATTCGACACATACGATGAGTCTCGAAGTTTTGGCAGGAGTACCCCCGCTTACTCTTCGGTTCACAGAATTATCCTACAGATTTCTCATCCGTTGCAAGATCATGAATCCATTGGTGATTGATAACTTCGAAAATCTACTACAACTGACTCCTCAGTCAAGTTTTATGTCTTTATACCATGAGTACCTTACCCACGACGTGCACCCTTCACCAGGCATCTCCAACCAAGTTTGCTTCCCATACTTTTGCAATTCCTCTGTCATTTTTGATCTGTCCATGCGACAAAAAATCCATGGAATCCCAGATCATCTACGCTCAGATTCTATTCCGCCGATATTTTCGGCAGAATATGGGGGCATAGTTAGATCTGATAAAATGTTCTTTACTGACGGTTCATTCATAAACGGGTCCACTGGCTTTGGCATCTTCAATGAAAATTCCAGTGCCTCTTTCAAACTCAAAGATCCTTGTTCCGTATATGTCGCTGAACTGGGTGCGATATATTACGCACTGGGGATCATTGAAACATTGCCCATCGACCACTATTTTATTTTTTCAGACAGTCTCAGCTCATTAGAGGCAATCCGCTCAATGAAGGTTGATAAACGCTCATCTTATTTCCTAACAAGAATAAGACATCTATTGAGTGTTTTGGTCGAAAAATTATTCAAGATTACCTTAGCATGGGTTCCCTCTCATTACTCGATTCCGGGGAATGAGAAAGCGGACTCGCTAGCTAAGGTGGGCGCTTTAGAAGGCACTCTTTTTGAAAGGCAAATTGCTTATAATGAATTTTTCCACATTCCTCGTCAGTATACGCTCGTAAGTTGGCAGCGCATGTGGAGTGGAGATGAGTTCGGTCGTTGGTTACACACGATTATCCCTAAGGTCTCGACGAGGGCATGGTTCAAGGGATTGAATGTAGGTCGTGATTTCATTCGCGTGATATCTCGGCTTATGTCCAATCACTACAACCTAAACGCGCATCTCTATCGCATTGGACTCGCAGCAAACAATCTTTGTGATTGTGGCGATGGCTACCACGACATCGAGCATGTTGTCTGGTCGTGTATCCGGTTCCATGCTGCTCGCTCTCAGCTCTCTAGAGCACTGAGAGCACAAGGCAGACAATCGGATATCCCCGTCCGGGATATCTTAGGTAGCCGTGATCCTGATCTTCTGCTTCATCTATACCTGTTCCTCAGAAACGCCGATGTCAACGTTTAATGATGTTTCCTTCGTTGTGTCCCCGTTTCATATCCCTCCTATCCGATCGATAAACTTTTACTTAGTCGTGGCAATACATACACACACTCTTTACAGACACACGGGCCAAAGGTTGTGCAGTCCACTGATCATTCAACAAGAGCCAAAGGTACCGCTCATGACAACTCTACACGAACTGATGATTGCGCCGGCTAGTGACCATTCTATCCTGGATTCCTCGTTTCGAGAAAGACGCACCACGCTAGATATGAGGTACAGACTAGGGGGGCGTTGCTGATTAATGGTCAGCTGCATCCCAATAGGAAGTATCCCGTGTCGGGCACACGTACAGAGCATTGGAGACAGCAACATCCGAATTACGAAAACACTTGTAATACTAACCTCGAGCCAACCGCGAGTAATCGGTTACATATTACTAACATAGATAATAAGAAAAATTGTATTGAACTCCCGGCCCCGTGAGGCTAACGCCATATGAGCCTTTATAAAAATATATATTTTGGAAAAAAAAAAATAAAAAAAAAAATAAATTATGATAATAATATTAAACAATGAACAAATGAGTTGAATAATAATATTAATATTAAATATGTGTACCTTAAAATAAAAGTTGTTCCGATACTGCGCTCTACTGCCCTAACCAGGGAGAAACAGAGGCTACGCGCTATGGATCAACACAATAGCGCAAGAATAGCTCACACGGTCACGTGATGATAATTCCCGTTAACGACAGCCACACGATGGCGATTCCGTTATGCCGATGTTCAACAGCCGCCAAGGGCTGCAAGCTGCAAGAGCGCTGCTTCCTTTGTTCCACTTCACAAAAGGTCAATTCGAAAGCGGACAGCAATGACCTTCACTCGTACACTATACCAATCGCACAATAGTAAAAGTGGCAACGCACAATAACGACACTGAACTTTACTCGTCAAGAGTTGGATAGCGAAAATGTAATGAATTCTTGTCTAAAGTTAATTATTTTTCGACTTTCCTGACAGGGGTTCCCCCTTAAGTTAACAAAAACCTCTAAAATTTGAGAGTCTACTTACAATAATCTACAGCATTTTCATAATGACGTTATTTTAGTATTCCTTTGTCAAGGTTTACTACTGTCTACTTATTGATGAAAAACCAATGATTTCGGGAAGAATTGACGTGTTTTTTCCCGCTCCTTTGCAGCTTCATAGTTATGTTGGTTGGTGGTGATGATATTGCTGCTGTTGTTGCAAAACCGGATGTGACTGAGGAAGATGTGAATAATGAGTCTGTTCGAAGGATGCTACCATTGCAAAAGCCGCAGTGATGGACTATCATATCTGACACATGGGTTGAATCACTTTTATTAGTACGGTCATGATCGGCCATCGTTGCCATTGGTTATAACACTTAATGAAAAAAATCGCTACTCCCCCACGAAACAATCGATGATACCATCCTGGGGCAAGAACCAGTGAAGGAACTTGTTCTCCGGCATAGATGGGTGTCTTTCAAATCCGCCTTCGTATTTTGCGGAAACCAGGCGTTATCGTATCATCCGACAGTTTATGCAGTTTGATTGTTCTCTGCATCGTCATGTTCCGTAAGAGATGGGAAAATTTAACCTGAAGCCATTTGATCAATCTGCGAAAAATCTCTCTGGCCAAACCGAATTTACCTCAACCAGCTTCTTGGCGATAACCAGCAGTGGCGACGAGAAGCGACTAGTTTTGGCAGCATAACACCTGCCGTGTAGACCGCTTGAAAGATCCCAGTAAAATTTACCCTTCTGATTCTGCATGGAGAGTACCAGGAATAGCCGAAATGAATCATATCAGCCGACCGAACCTGACTACTCTTACTCCACAGTGGCATTCCGAGCACCAACCATATGGTTGAAGTGCTCACTTCAAGAAGGTCGGCTGATAATCGAATCTAAACATGGATTTGTCTGCCTGTATCGGTTCTATTCATCCGTACCTTAGGCACCGGCTGTGTAAGTCAGAACTTGAAAGCTATATTAAGTGCCTTCTCTGGTGTTTTCGCTGGCTCGAGCGAACTCAACTTTAGTTGCTCCTAAGTTCATCAGCATATTCTGGCTGGGAATTTGGCCACAAATAGCCGGATAATATTACATTACCGCCGATTCATTGGTTCCAGCGGACGAACAAAACACAGGGCTATTTATCGTACTTTCAATTGATCTTCGGTCAACCTCAGCATTTGTTTTTTTATTTTTCTTGTTTAACTTGGCAGCCTTTCCTGGGCTGCTTCCGTTTGTCGTGGCTGATATCACAACATTTGTCAGCGTCACAGATTTCTTCCCAAAATAATTTATGTTATGCTGCTATCCGCACGGTGAAATTTGAAACGGTGACAGATATATATTTTTTTCGCGGTTGCCAGTAATGACAATCGTTAAACTTACCAACACCGTATAGTAAAATGTATCAATCGTTGGTAGGGATGTGTATTGCATCTGACATTCATTTTTCATACGGTTGGTAATATGTACAGACAATATGTACATTCTACTAATGTTTGCATTACCAAATATTTGGTAACTTCTTTTACCAAGGTTTTTTTCTGGGTGTGTGAAAACTGGTGTATCAACTTGCTAAACCTACCTACGGTCATATTGAAAGTCTACTGTACTCTAATGTATTGTTTGTGAACTTTTTAAAAATCCGACCAGAAATGATTGAAACGTATATTTCAATTTTTTCAAGTTTCAGTGATGTTTCCTTACTACCAGTACTACGCATGAAAAAAAATATTTTCAAACGCTTCTGCTTTAAACTGAACAGAACTCCAAATGTCTTAGGCAACTTAGGCGAAATCATTGAAAAATTCGGGTTTTTGTCGTTTTCGAGGTGTTGAGACCAAAGCGACAGTTAGTATCATGGATGAGACTTTTCTTCAACAGAAAATGCCAAAAATAGTATTTATTTTATCAGATTCTCTTGCAATTGTGTTGCAGCGTTACGAGTTGCAGAAAACATAACACGAAACAAGACAAAATGATATATCAATCTGAAGACAATTGTGAATTATTCCTGAATTATTCTTAAAGGCGGTGAAAAAAGGCGGTTATGATTCTATGTACTTTTTTTCTAGAGAAAAGATGCCAAATTTGTTATTCCGTTCAAGATGAAGGTATTTTAATTTTAAATACATGAATTACTGCAGCTTGGAATTGATGCTACCGGTTTTTAATCTATGACTCATACAAATACCAATAACTTTTCCCATGACGACGTGAATGATCTGAACATTAGCTTGAGAAATATTAACGGTAACTTTTTGAGAATTCTTCAATGGAATGTTCGTGAAATAAATGACTTAAAAAAAGTCATAGGAGGGTTGTGTCCGAGACACGACCGCATAGTTGACGTATGATTCCGTTAGGCTATCTGTTGTATGCTGATTTTGGATATGTTTGAAGAATAACATTGATAAACTCTTCGATAATGATTTGGTGGCCCTAAAAAGAGCGGTTTTGTCTGGTTGCTAGGTATTGTTTGTTCACTCCACCAGTGTTCACAACCGACTGATGATAGAAGGATGGTGATTAGTCAATGGGTGATGCGTATCACGAGAGAACACACTTATTAATTTTTCTCACCAGAAAAAAAACGTGTTACTTTATTACAGAGAAAAATTTTTTATATAAAATTTCACGAAGTAACCAATATAAAAGTTCCAAATTAAAATTTCATTTATATTCTATCAAACATAAGTTCTATTCATTTCATTGAAACATCATTCTTTAATTTTCTTACTATTCTTCAATATTCTTAAACACTAAAAACACTCGTTCATCGCCCCCAACTTATTTGTCAGCACGTATGCAATCAGCAATGTCCACGCTAGTTATGTTGAGTTGAGTTAGTAGTTAGTGTATTTAATAAGCAACGGGTGAGTGACGATTGAATTTCGCCCGAAATCAATTGCTGTTCAACCCTGTGATTGCATTTCGAAATAGGCTATACGTCGATCTCGCTTAGTTACATCAACAAGAAATTCACCAATACAACAGCATAACACAGCTGATGAGCTTTCGTTCGCCACCACAGATTTTAAATTAGTTAGTCGTAAAATAGTTGTCCCCAATAAATGTAGTGTCCGTTGAAATAAAGTGTCCTTTCGTAAAATTGTGTTTCTTGTGAATTATCGGAAACAATTCCGAATACCGTCCATCAAGTTATAATGAGCACTATCTATTTGTGCGCGCCATTTGTTAAACTATCGACCACGAGGGTATTAACATGCTGGTTTTCCCCAGGTACCTTGAATTTGAAATCTCTGTTAGGGAACAAAAGTTTTCCCTCTTTCATGTATTTGCTATGCCAATTTCCCCCAGGCAGCTTGTTTTTGATGTCTCTGTTAGGGAACACATTTCGGTGGGAGCAAAAGTCCCCCCTACTTTCATGCATTTACAATGCCGATTTCCCCCAGGCAGCTTGGTTTTGTTGTCTATGTTAGGGAACCGCCGCATGTGTCGTCAATTTCGACCAATCAGAAGTGGGTATTTCCGTTAGGATAGGGGTTGAGATTTTTGAACTGTTCGATAGTTAGTTTGAAGTCATATATTATTTTCTTCAATATCAAAAATTGTTATGGAGTGCAGAATTCGATTGACGCAAAAATCTCATCAATCCATCGTGAAATGACTGAGCAATAAGCGTTTGAAATTGGACAATTTTCACGATGTGCTTGTTTTTCGATTTTCAATTTGTACCCCAATATGTTCCCGAAAGACGTAATCCTACGTCAAAATTCGACAAAATAATTTTATTCATTAATCAGTGTGACGTGTCCATAGATGCATAGTGATTGGCGAGACATGGCTCAAAGCAATTAATTCCATTTTTGGACGCTCCAAGGAAAGAACACAAATTAATCTTATTAATGATGGTATTGAGTATACAAAGGACGGAGAAGTGTGTGAAGTTTTTAACGAATATTTTTCAAGCATCGGAACTCAACTATCTCGTGAAATTCCTAAGCGTAATAATGGTAATCCATCGATGTACACTCGTTATGTCCCAAACTCAATTTTTTTATATCCGTCAAATCCAGCTGAGGTGCTAACGATCATACAAGATCTGAACAGCAAAAAAGGTTGCGGATCTGATAATATCCCAGTGAATGTAATAAAAACGAACGCAGTTGCCTTTTCTAGGATTTGCTCGGAAATGTTCAACATATTGCTGTCTACAGGAAGATACCCAAACTGTCTAAAAATTGCTAGAGTCGTGCCAAATTTTAAATCCGGCGATTGTACGAATCCTAGCAACTATCGACCGATATCAACCCTATCAGTGTTTAATAAAATATTTGAAAAGCTCATTATTGTCAGATTTCTTGATTTTTTTAATAAAAATAACGTCTTCTACCAGCTCCAGTACGGATTTCGGCGTGGCAGCAGCACTGTAACTGCCATCACTGAGCTTGTGGATGAGCTGATAGATGGAATCGATCACAGAAAGGTAGTTAGAGCACTATTTCTTGACCTAAAAAAGACCTTCGATACAATCGATCATAATGTATTACTAAAAAAATTGAATATCTATGGTATTCGAGGAATAGCCAACGACCTCGTGCAAAATTATCTCACCGATAGACACCAATATGTTGCATATATGCCATATATTCAGTGATGTTCCCTTACTACCAGTACTTCGCGTAGTGGCGTAGTGGTAACATCCGGCGTAGTGATAACATCCGTACCTCTCACGGCGTACGTAGATGGCGTAGTGGTAACATCCTGGCGTAGTGGTAACGTCCGTACCTCTCACGTAGTGGCGTAGTGGTAACATCCGTACCTCTCACGCTCAAGGTCACGAGTTCAATTCTCACTTATGGAATCCCAGATCACTTACGCTCCGATTCTATTCCGCCGATATTTTCGGCAGAATATGGGAAAGTTGGATCTGATAAAATGTTCTTTACTGACGGTTCATTCATAAACGGGTCCACTGGCTTCGGCATCTTCAATGAAAATTCCAGTGCCTCTTTCAAACTCAAAGATCCTTGTTCCGTGTATGTCGCTGAACTGGGTGCGATATATTACGCATTAGGGATCATTGAAACATTGCCCATCGACCACTATTTTATTTTTTCAGACAGTCTCAGCTCAATAGAGGCAATCCGCTCAATGAAAGTTGATAAACGCTCATCTTATTTCCTAACAAGAATAAGACAACTATTGAGTGTTTTGGTCGAAAAATTATTCAAGATTACCTTAGCATGGGTTCCCTCTCATTGCTCGATTCCGGGGAATGAGAAAGCGGACTCGCTAGCTAAGGTGGGCGCTTTTGATGGCACACTTTTTGAAAGGCAAATTGCTTATAATGAATTTTTCCACATTCCTCGTCAGTATACGCTCGTAAGTTGGCAGCGCATGTGAAGTGGTGATGAGTTCGGTCGTTGGTTACACACGATTATCCCTAAGGTCTCGACGAGTGCATGGTTCAAGGGATTGAATGTAGGTCGTGATTTCATTCGCGTGATATCTCGGCTTATGTCCAATCACTACAACCTAAACGCGCATCTCTATCGCATTGGACTCGCAGCAAACAATCTTTGTGATTGTGGCGATGGCTACCACGACATCGAGCATGTTGTCTGGTCGTGTATCCGGTTCCATGCTGCTCGCTCTCAGCTCTCTAGAGCACTGAGAGCACAAGGCAGACAGTCGGATATCCCCGTCCGGGATATCTTAGGTAGCCGTGATCCTGATCTTCTGCTTCATCTATACCTGTTCCTCAGAAACGCCGATGTCAACGTTTAATGATGTTTCCTTCGTTGTGCCCCCGTTTCATATCCCTCCTATCCAAACGATAAACTTTTACTTAGTCGCGGCAATACATACACACACTCTTTACAGATGCACGGGCCAAAGGTTGTGCAGTCCACTGATCATTCAACAAGAGCCAAAGGTTGTACCGCTCATGACAACTCTACACGAGCTGATGATTGCGCCGGCTAGTGACCATTCTATCCTGGATTCCTCGAGGCGAGAAAGACGCACCACGCTAGATATGGGGTACAGACTAGGGAGCGTTGCTGATTAATGGTCGGCTGCATCCCAATAGGAAGTAGCCCGTGTCGGGCACACGTATAGAGCATCGAAGACTGCAACATACCAATTATGAGAACACTTGTAATACTAACCTCGAGCCAACCGCGAGTAATCGGTTACTTATTACTAACATAGTTGTAAGACAGAAATTGTCAAAATATTGGACTCCCGGCCCCGTCAGGCTAACGCCACATGTGCCTTAATAAAATATATATTTTGAGAAAAAAAAATATGTTGCATTGAATAATGCCAGAAGTATCCTGCGTCCAATAAATATAGGAGTACCCCAGGGTAGTAATATCGGGCCTCTGCTGTTTCTTATGTACATTAATGATATAGGTAACCTTCCGTTGATAGGAACAGCTAGACTATTTGCTGACGACACTGCATTATTTTATCCTTGTTCTGAATCAAAAACCGTCGTCTCAAATATTGAAAATGATCTAAATGTTCTTCTTACTTATTTTCAAGACAATCTTTTGTCACTTAATCTTTCAAAAACAAAATATGTGTTCTTCCACTCACCTAGGAAAAAAAATCATCGTTTGTCCCGACCCAAAACTAAAAAAAATTACAAGTGTTCCAGAATAGATGTTTGAAAATCATATACAGACTACCAATTCTTCATCCTATTTCGCACTTGTACTCTGACGATTCTCATAGTATACTGCCTCTTATTGGACTGCGCGAATTACAGACTGTAAAATTTATTTACAGCGTTATAAATGACAATAATATCCATCACAACCTGACAACCTACAGCAAATCACCAACACTCCACACGACAAGCCCAAAATGTAATGCGAAGTCGGGCAACAACCAATGTTGGTCAACAGCGCATTTTGTTTTATGGACCGTCCCGGTTCAATGCTTTGCCACCGGAAATCCGAGCAATAACACGTTCAGATCTTTTTAAAAATAAATTGAAGCTATACCTAAAATCGATCATAAGAGTTTTCCTAGTATAGATTTCGGTCAACCACAATAATCCACCTCAGTGTTTAGCTTTCTTATTTTTGTATACTTGCCAGTTTTTCTCATAATTTTGTACAATCTATGTTTTATATTCAAATTTTTGTTGTTTCTATTTATCTTTTTTACTATGTTATATTCGTATATTATATTGGATCCCTTAAAAGAAATCCTATTTTCACTGGGATCCATACATCTTTGCTTTACATGTTATTGTCCGCTCACCTCGTACCTAAGTATCTTGTTTTGTCCTGTGGAATTGTAAATTGTCTTAAAATATTTTTTTTCAGCAAAAAATAATTGGTGCCCAACTCTAGGATTCTCGAATAAGAGTTTCTTCGAGATGGGGGTGAGTGGAGGGAAGAAAAATAAATAAAAATAAAAACCGTTGAAACAACTTATAGCAGATCAGGATCGCAATAGAATCTGCAGCGATATTAGCTATGTTAGAAACTCAGTTTTAAATTGTAGGCGAAAAAACGACTAAAAGAGCAAAAATTAGAAGCGGAGAAAGAGTTGAAGAAAAGAGACATAGTGACATAGTGACAGGAAAAAACAAACATCAAAGAAAAGAAAAGAAAAATATAGGAGGTTGTGTCCAAGATACGACCGCATTGTTGACGTAGAAATACGCTGTTATTTTATATAACTGTTAATAATTTATTTTATAATGCTGTGGAATTTTAGAAATAACTGTTAGTAGAATGGTTTGATCGCCCTGAAATGTTTTATTTATTGTAGAATTATAATAATTGATTAATGATAATTGATTGATGATTAATTCTTGCCTTCGCTTAACAATACACTAGCTGATCGTATAATGCAATTTGTTTTATGTCAATGCATTGAAAATATAGCTCGAACGCTATTCCGGTGGCCTTTTTCGCAATTTACATAGACTCAGCTACAGTCGATTATATGGCTGTACCAGCACCATTATTCCACATCTCATAACTACATCAATATAACCTTGGCACCGCATGGAAACAACAACATTAACAAAACTTGCAAGTATCAAATATCATGCTACATGTTATTTAGTACTGCCTCAGTGGAATCGCACCTCTAGACATCATTCGTACAACGTAAATCCAGCGCAAAACAAGGTTTCGTCATAGCATGCATGTATCGGTGCCTTGAAGCTAAAGGGTGTGTCACATCAAATTGCATCACGGAAAAACGCTGTAGAAATTCGCCCAGTAGACCGATCCTTTTGAAAATTTTAGACAGTAAAATAAAAACTATTAAACAATTTTTGGCATTTTCTTTTTATTCATACTTCGAGCCCAAGCCCGTATGCTCGCACCTTCCTCTTTACCCCGTCCATAAGGTTCTGTACAACGTCAGGTTGTAGTTTTTTTTGAACAGAAATCCATTTTCTCTTGAAGTCCGCCTCCGATTTGACAACTTTTGGGTTCTTCCGGAGGGCCTGCTTCATAATCGTCCAATATTTCTCTATTGGGCGAAGCTCCGGCGCGTTGGGCGGGTTCATTTCCTTTGGCACGAAGGTGACCCCGTTGGCTTCGTACACGTCCTTCGAATAGTGGCACGAAGCGAGATCCGGCCAGAAGATGGTCGGGCCCTCGTGCTGCTTCAATAGTGGTAGTAAGCGCTTCTGTAGGCAGTCCTCAAGGTAAACCTGCCCGTTTACCGTGCCGGTCATCACGAAGGGGGCGCTCCGCTTTCCGCAAGAGCAGATCGCTTGCCACACCATGTACTTTTTGGCAAACTTGGATAGTTTCTGTATGCGAATCTCCTCCGGAACGCTGAATTTGTCCTCTGCGGAGAAGAACAACAGGCCCGGCAGCTGACGAAAGTCCGCTTTGACGTAGGTTTCGTCGACCATTACCAGGCAATGCGGCTTCGTCAGCATTTCGGTGTACAGCTTCCGGGCTCGCGTCTTCCCCACCATGTTTTGCCTTTCGTCGCGGTTAGGAGCCTTCTGAACCTTGTATGTACGCAGGCCCTCCCGCTGCTTGGACGAATGAACTTGACAAATTCAGCTTATTGGCGACATCCCGGACCGAACTTCTCGGATCACGTCTAAACTGCTTAACTACGCGCTTGTGATCTTTTTCACTGACGGAGCACCATTTTTGCCGTTCTTCACCTTCCGGTCGATGGTTAGGTTCTCGAAGTATCGTTTTAGTACTCTGCTGACCGTGGATTGGACGATTCCCAGCATCTTACCGATGTCCCGATGTGACAACTCCGGATTCTCGAAATGAGTGCACAGGATTAATTCACGACGCTCTTTTTCGTTCGACGACATTTTTCCAAATTTACGAAAAATTGACAGTGAAGCATGGCCAACGTGATCTATACACTCTTATCTGATTATAAGCGAAAGCTGAAGATATAATTCCTAAAAATTAAATTTCTACAGCGTTTTTTCCGTGATGCAATTTGATGTGACACACCCTTTACTAGGAATATAAACAGTTCTCATCATTTTGGCTATTCTTAATAGAAACGCTTCTGTTAATATTGGGTTGGGGAAAAAGAAATGTCGTATATTGTCAATATATGGCAACACTTAAACATATTTTGTGCTGTACTTATCGCATCGGGACATACTATACGGCTATTTAAAGACGACAATCTGTGCTACAAGTGTCATTTTGACAGTGTTGTGATTGTCCTTTTCAGTCTCATGTTATAGCGCTTCAAAGATGGTGTCCACCAAGCAAGAAATTCGCCATATTTTACGTTTTTACTACCTGCAACGAAGGCGGTCGAAAAATTTCGTGTAGTTTATGGACCCAATACTTTAACGATTCGCACAGCACAGCGTTGGTTTGATCGATTTCGTTCTGGTGTAGTGGCTGTCGAAGATACACCCCGTACTGGTAGGCCAATCGTCGTGAAAACCGATAAAATCGTTGAAATCATCCAAGTAGACCGGCATGTGAGCACTTGCTCGATTGGCCAGGAACTGGGTATAGACCATAAAACCGTTTGGAACCATTTGCAGAAGATTGAATTCCAAAAAAACTGGATGAATGGGTGCCACACGAGTTGACGCAAAAAAATCTTTTAGACCTAATCAACACCTGCGATGCACTGCTGAAACGGAACGAACTCGACCCATTTTTGAAGAAGATGGTTACTGGTGGATCACGTACGACAGCCTAAAGCGAAAATAGTCGTGTTCGAAGCGCGGTGAGCCGGCCCAAACCATCGCCAAGCCCGGATTGACGGCCTGGAAGGTTTTGATGTGTGTTTGGTGGGATTGGACCAGACCTTCAACTCGGTTCTCTACTGTGAGCAGCTTGACCGTTTGAAGCAGGCGATTGATCAGAAGCGGCCAGAAATGATCAATAGGAATAGTGTTGTTTTCTACCAGGACAACGCTCGGCCTCGCACATCTTTGATGACCCGCCAGAAGCTACGGGAGCTCGGATGGGATGTTCTATTGCACCCACCGTATAGTCCGGACCTGGCTCCAAGTGATTATCATCTCTTCCGGTCCATGCAAAACGCTATTGGTGATACTAAGATGGCCTCAAAAGAGGCTTGCGAAAACTGGCTGTCTGAGTTTTTGCAAATAAAGAGGGGGATAATGAAGTTGCCTTCTAAATGGCAACAAGTTTGCGAACAAAACGATGCATATTTGACTTAAATTGTTAAATAAAGCGTCAAATTTCGATCAGAAATACGACATTTCTTTTTCCCCAACCCTATATCACTGGCCTCGAAAAAAGTTGCAATACTCTTCCATGTTCAAGCGCAGCTGTCATTCTTAGCGGAGAAAGTTTTGCTATTGGCAAGCGAAACCAAATCACATACAAATTTCCAGAACGACATTTACTTTCTTGGTGAAAGACTTTTTCTTTTTTTAAAACTTTTTCTGTTAATCTCAACTACCTCGAAAAGAGTAGCATTGCTTCATTATGATCAGTGTTACCACACATACAGATTTATCTGAAAAGGTACAGACTTTTTCGTTATTTTTGGTACAGATTCTGTACGGTACAGATTTTAGTCAAGAGGTACAAATTGGTTCAGATTTTTTCCGTGCATGAAATTTCTTACATTCGAATAAAAGAACATTAAGGTACACGACGATTTTTACGCCGCAGTATCGCTTGTAGTGATTTTTTTAAATATTTTATTCATGATAGTACGCAATCTAGATTCAAAATAACTATGTATAAACATTATAAAACACACGAAGGAATTGGAAATGTAAATGTAGTATTTGTAGTAAATAAATGAGTATTTTTTCATGCTAAATTTCTACAACGAATATTTTCGATGGTACAGATTTTTGGACGAAAAAGTACAGATGAGAAAGATTTTTAACCCCTCTGGAACAGATTTAAATGTGGCAACACTGATTATGATCAAGATCAGCGCAAATGCAATCATAGTTGAAAGTAGTTTTGCGACTGGCACGCGAACCCAAATAATTTATAACATTCCAGCACGACATGCTTGGTATTCCCCAAATATTTTTTTGGCGCACAACCTTAACGCCTGCTTCGCCATACCGTCTGATCAATCCATTGAATGTAATGCCAAAGGCGCCAACGAAGCCTTTATGATAACGGAAAACAAACGATGTTAACTGATTGGAAAAAGACTGAATATTTGCCTCCGCAGAGATTCATTACTAACACCCTAACGCAAATATTTCCCTCCAGCACTATTTTTACGTACGGGTTAATAAACACGCACGTACGCACATGAATATCCATATTTCGATGATTTGAAGCAACTAAATATACACACATTTAATTCCGTTTTGCGCTCTTTTCAACATGAGCCCCTTCTTTTAATATTGCCGGTCTAGATTAGCTTAGCTGCCATCCTTGGTGGAGAGATTTTTGCGAAACTAAATCACAGACCAAATTCCAGAACATTAATTTTTTTGGTGATCCGACGATAGCCTAGCTTGATGATTCCCCACACAATTGTGTAGCTCAGAACCTTAATGTAATGGCGTCAGTTTGATGCAATGATTGCAATGCCAGAGACATCAGCGAATGAATAACTTGGTCGCGTCCACAGCTCAACCCGAAACGAAGACATGTGATGACGTAAAACGAGGAAGAACAAGCGATGTTCATTGCTTCGAAAACAGAACGAGACTGGAAGTTTGCCTCAGCGAGATCCACTGTTTATATTCCGGAAATATTCCCCTTCGTTCTTCTTACTTTCCTTTGTTCACGGAGACTTTAAATCTTACGATTTCCCCTTCGTTGTTCGTCGATAAGTTGCTCGTTATTGATAGCTCTGTTCGGGGAAGTACACAATCAGCAGAACAAATGTATGGGAAAATGGAAACGCTTATAGTTTTCATGAATGTTAACCATTAACACATCAGGGGATTGTGATGTATAGGATATTAAACAAATCTTAGGGAATTTCCGGTTCGTTTGGTATGTAAATCGCCAAAATCCGTTCGCGGCAAAAATAGTTATTAACGTTAACTTTATTTCATAAAAACGTGACCTGTTTTCTGATTTGGCACCCTTAATGAAAGACGTAGTTCTACGTCAAAAAATGCGAGAATCTATATATAACGACTATGCGGGAAGCTTATAAAAATAAAAGGCCGGGCCGCTAGTTATTTGAAGAATATCAAACTAAACCATAGCGAATGTCGTGCTGGAAAGTTGTGAGTTATTTGGGTTCACGTGCCAATCGCAAAACTGCCTTCAACAAGGATGGCATTTGCGTTAATCTTGATCATAATGAAGCAATGTAAGTCCTTCCGAAGTTATTGAGATTAACAGACAGTATTTATTTCGTTTATTTGTTTTAGAATTTTGTATGTGATTGGGTTTCGCTTGCCACTAGCAAAACTTTCTCCACTAAGAATAACAGCTACGTTCATCTCGAGCATGAGAAAGTAATGCAATTTTTTTCGAAGCCAGTAATATAAACAGAGAGCGTTTCTTTTGAGATTAGCGCAAAATGATGAGAAGTGTTTATATTCCTAGTCGCTTCAAGCCACTAATGTATGGCTCTGTATGCATGCTATGTTGAACGCTTGTTTAGTGCTGGTTGGTTTTCGTTGTACGAACGATGTCTAGTGGTATGATTCCACAGAGCCAATACTAAACAACATGTACCATGGTATTTGATACTTGCAAGTATTGTCATTGTTATTATTCCCATTCGGTGCAAAAGACAAATTGATGTAGTTATGAGATGTGGAATAGTGTATGTCGATTGTAAAAAAATAGGACACTGGAATAGTGTTCGCGGTAAATTTTCAATGCATTGACATGAAACAAAGTGCGACATGCGATCAGCTTGTGTATTGTTCTTCGAGGGCAAGGATGAATCATCAATCAATTATCGTCAACTGATTCTACAATAAAAAAATCATTTCATGGCGAACAAACCATTCTATCAAACAGTTTTTTCTAAAATTTCGCAGCATTCTGAAATAATATCCGAAGTTATTAACAAGCGACTTGAGCAAAATAACAGCGTAGTTCTACGTCAACAATGTGGTCGTGTCTTGGACACAACCTCCTATAATTTTTTGACGTGGGACTACGTCTAACCGGAGTATATGGGGGGTAAAATGAAAACCTAAACACAGAACATGCAGAAAAAATGAAAGATTCCGAATGCTTATAACTCGAACATTTCTTACTGGATCGGAAAGATGTTTGCATCAACTGATAGGGAATATTTTTACGCATCTATCGCAATTAATAAAATGTTATTTTTCATTAGATAAACAATTGAATTACTGTAAAACGTTAAGCGTTATATAAACGCCCTAACTACCCCTACGGTTTCCCCAACACAGCCATCAAAATCAAGCAGCATTGGGGAAATCGGCATTGCCAATACATGAAAGTCGGGAGTATTTTTGTTCTGACTGAAATGTGTTTCCCTAACACGGACTTTTAATCCATGGAGCGTGGGGAAATTGGCATTGCGAATACATGTAAGTCGTGGGCATTTTTGTTGCGACTCTGATGTGTTTACTTAACGTAGACTTGAAATCAATGGTGCGTGGGGAAACTGGCATTACAAATTCATGCAAGTCAGGAGTATTTTTGTTCTGGCTGGAATATATTTCCTTAACACATACTTCAAATTCATGGAGCGTGGGGAAATTGGCATTGAAAATTCATGCAAGTCGGGGTTTTTTTTTGTTGGCCGATAGTCTGACTGGCCGACTTAATCAGTACAAAGCGACATGCATATGCACACACTACTATCGGCCGTCTGTTTAATCAGTACTGGCTAGTTTTGACCTGCGGCCATACGACGATTGTTTATTGATCGATAGTTCAATTCGCTCTCAATTTTGGAATCCGACATACATGCCGTGCGAATCACTGAGAATGGGATGTACCCAATACTCTCGGATTCTGTTTTTGATTTTCCTTCTCCGTTGTCAAACGATGATTAAACAATATGCGTTCGACGTACATATCAAAATCGAAACTGAGTGCCTGAAATTCATCAAATTAAGCGAATTCGCGGTTCAAGAAGTACGTACACTTGAGAGATGCAACCTTCAGAGGGAAATGTAAAATAAAATAATCGTTTGATAATTCTTCCGTTCACATATTTTGTCGTAACGTAAAAGAAATGTCATTAAATTTACTTATAACGAAGAACATAATCTATCACAATGCATGAATTGACCTTATATGGCATTTATTCAATTTTTTTACTCACAACTGAATATATCAAATTCGGAAATTGTTTGATTCAATCAGAAAGTCAATCAATACAAACAAATGATTGCTAAGCTAAAGTAGTCCCACGTCAACCTTGCGGTTATATCATAGATATAACCCACCCATTTTTTACGGTTGACTTTCATCGATGGAGGTTTTTGGTGAGTTGTGTTTAGTGTTCGACTTCCGGTGGGAAGTGGGGTCAATTGTGAAGGCTACCACTATTTTTTTTTTCATAACAATATGTATGTTACAACACAAAAGAAATCGATGAGGGACAGAGAGTATCTCCGATAATTAGTATTGTATTTCATTTAAACCACTTCATCTTCTCCTCTAGAGCTAGTCGAAGAAAACATATTACGACATCAGCCTGATTTGTGACCCACCTAAATGATATTTGATAAGTGATAAGTGATAAGCGCCGTGCAATGCAGCATATTTGCAAGGTGAGATAATTCTGCCCCCTAAAGTCAAACAGTATGCCTTTATTGTTTAATTACCCATTCGTTTTCACTACACAATTGAGTTAGCAAACATTGTTCAGCATTATTCCTGGGAGATTCCCATTCTCATTTTTCCGCTTCCTTGGCGAACGAAATGGTGGTGAACAAAGGACGGCGACTGCACGGTTGGCGGACTTTGGACAGGTCATTTCATCAAGGATCACGCGAAGCCTGTTGGAATAATGAAATATGGATTTGGTTTTGCTTTGTTTTATGTTCGGTGAGAACAGAAAGAGAGAATAGCCGACTTGATGCCAGACAGGGACGAGGGGATTTGAATATTCCGATTCTTTGGATGCATTCGGCACTCCGCGTCTGGTTTATCGTTGTATGATTTATACGAATATTGATCAACGGAATTTTGCACAGCTGGCACCGTTAAACTTGTGCGATAGGAGCATAGTTGATCTCAGCCCTCTTCATCTTTTAACAGACATCATTTGGGTTGTTTTAGCTCCAATAAAATAACCACTATCATGGTGTCATAAAACGTATCTACGTTTTGTTATACTTTGTCGCAGTGATTGTGAGATATCTACAGAAAAACTGCTCTTGTTGAGCTGATGGACCGAGATATTCTTCATTTTCTGTCCCCTGTCTGACCCCAGAATTCGATTTCGGAAATACAGGATGTATCCACGATAACGATCAATCAGAATGCGGTATTTCCGTTTGGATAACGATTGGAATTTTTCAATTGCTCGATAGTTAGTTTCATGACATACAGTCAATCGCAAATTTGAGTGTACAATGGCTACTTGACTATACTCTCCATTTATTTGGTATAAAATATTTTGATTCTTTTGATGCACATTAATTACTCACACATTTACGTGCAATAAAATTCCGCGAAGAGTTTTCTGCTAATTGTTTATTCCTAAAAATTGAAAACAATCTCTATTCTAGTAGAGGCGAATGAGCTGAAAAGTTTGAAGCCTCTTTAATTCATCACGTTCGTTTTCTAGGCATCGCAAAATTGAGTTTACACCTTAAATTTCTCCGATCAAATTAGCCTTGTTAGTTAGATCTTTGCGAATAAGCGCACTTTTTTTCGACAGTGATTGGTGTCAAAACTTAACCACTGCATGGGCAGAGTTGGTGCTTGTTTTATTGATTTTTGAAAAGGTTTTTTTTATCAAAATGGCAAGTTAGAGGAAAGAAAAAATTTTTGTTACACGTACAATGATAATAAATATGAACTGTCGTGGAAATACATTGCAGGAAATAGCAGATATATTATAATGAAGGTCTCGCCTCATTCCCTTACATAGGTTTGAGTTGGTCGATTATCTAGTTGATAGTTAATTAATACATAACCAGTTTTACAAATAAAAATGAACTGATTTAATTTGCAGATATGAAATCACCTCTTTGTGATATCGGTATTTCACTTAGCTTCGTCTATTCAAAAGTTTCTTCGGACATGTTTGTAAGAAGTCACAGCAAATCTTTCAGTTCAGTTAAATCTCAAGAAGAAACGCCTGCTGTCCCGTCAAGCTATCCCATAGCATCTTCTGAGTTCACTGTAAACTGACTGCCAAAATTGGCAGACTATTAACTTTTCAGATTAATCGAACATTTGACCCGTTGGATGAATTTCAGGTTGTAGCCTATCCCTTCATTCTGACGGTTGTCTGCTTGATCCTTCAGAAATAGCTATTGAGCCTTCTTTACTTGACAACAGTCGTTCCCTCGATCTTAAACGAACCCCAATCATAGCTGTGCTTCTTTTTAACGAAATTAACATATCCAATTCCACAATAAAAACAAACTCTACCATGTTCCAATCGCTATCACAATTCAGATTTCTCATGGCTGCATTATCGCGCGCGTGCTCAAACTTATGTAGACTACTTTCTTTTTTTTCTCTTTTCATTTCTTTAACATACAAAAAATCCTTCATTATCATTGGGACGAAGATGGCAGTTCATTCTTTCATACACATACACCAACACAATTCGTTAAAAACAACTTCGTTCATTACAATTTAACCATTTATATTACATTTTTGATATGTGAAATACACTGTCGTTTAAAATCCACTAATGTGGTTGCTTTTTTAATGTGCCTAGGCATCGAATTGAAATAAGTTACACCTTTAAAAAATAGGGAGTTCTGTGACACTCTACTTAAGAAGTTAGGTGTTCGTGCTTCGTCTGCATTTCTGGTATTATATCTATGAATATCACTTCTTTCAATTCGATCACACAAATATCGAGGCAGCAATCCATTTATAATTTTGAAAACGAACACCATAGTTAAATATACAATCCTTTGCTTCACAGATAGCCATTGAAGCGTGTTTAGCATGAAAGCTGAAGAAGTGAATCTATTATAACGCCTCAACATTTGTGTTTCGTTAGCAAGAAAAAGAATGGATGAACAGAAGTCTATGTGTGGCGATATTATTGATTTATATAATTGAACTTTACTCGAAATTGTCAACTCGTTTCTTAAACGGAACATGATACCGTATTTTTTGCAATTTTTTTGATGACATTATCTATGTGAGACTTAAAAAGCAGTTTGTCATCTATAGTAACACCAAGATACTTTATCTCTCTAACGCGATCAAGTGTCTCACCATTTATCTCTACCAAACACTCGGTTATAATATCTCGAAGAAAATACCATGTACTTGGTTTTTCCAACATTTAATTTTAACTGCTTATAATTCAACCAAATACTAAGACAATGCAAATCTCCATTTAAGTGCAATGCTGCGGATTCCAATTTTCTGGCTGCTATGAACAAAACGGTATCGTCCGCAAATAAATTCATATCGCAAAAACGTAAGACTCGTTTCATGTCATTTATGTACATTATGAATAAAATAGGCCCCAACACGCTTCCTTGTGGAACACCGAACGTACTAGCTATTGATTCAGAAACAGAATTAGCAAAAACAGTTCTCTTACTCAAATAACTTTCAAACCATTTGAATGCCGAACCCTCCATACCAAAGCCCCGCAGAGTCTGTAACAACAAGGGCCTGGAAATAGTTTCAAATGCGCGTTTCAAATCCAAAAACACTGCAATGACCGCTTCTTTGTTCTCGATATATTCCTTCCACTTAGCTAACACCAAATTCAAGGCGGTTTCACAGGAATATGATTCCCGATATCCCGATTGCTGTGGTGCTAGTAATGAGTTATTATTCAAATAGTTCACCAGCTGGCCATTAACGACTAATTCTAGCAGTTTTTCTATAGTTTTTTTGTATTGGAACCACTAACGATTCCTTCCAAACTATGGGCACGTGCCCAGTTCTTAAAGAATCATTTATCAGGTCCAGCAGGGAATGTCCAATAACATGAAAGCAATTTTGAACAACTTTTGCACTGACGTCATCAATGCCAGCCGACTTTTCTAGTACAAAACAAATTCTTTTAAGGTCCGCAAAAGTTATTGGGTGAAAACAATCCAGTTTACATCCACTGGCCGTCGGCTGTACTATTTCGTCAGGTTCACTTACCAAATCGATACTTTCATTAATAAGTGAAACACTGTCAACGAAATATGAATTGAACTTATTGGCTATTAGGTTTTCTGATGTTATAACTGAATTCTCGAAAGTTATGGATCGCGGGCAACTGTTTTTAGATTTCACCAACCTTTTTAAAATTTTCCACAACTGTTTGCTATTATTTTTGTTCTAGTCGATCTTTCTCTGGATATGATCTGTTCTGGCTTTTTTCAACGATCTCGAATAATTATTGCGAGCAACTGTATAATAACGCCAATCGATAGCACTATTAGTGCTACGAAACTTTTTGTAACATCTATCCCTTCAAGAACTCTTCACTAAAAACTGTGAAGATTCTTGCATGCGATCGACTGAAATCTGTGTCACTTAAAAATGACAAAAGTGTTCTCAATCGGACAAACTCTTTTCGTGTGACATTTGAGGGTTCCGCCCTTCCAAACTACGTTGCAATAGGTGCACTTCGTTTACCTGTTCGGTTGTTTGTACCCCGGGTAATGAAATGCAACAAATGTATGCAACTCGGTCACACGGCCGCCTATTGTTGCAATAAAAAACGTTGCGCAGATTGTGGAGAGAGCCATGATGAGAATCCTTGCGCGAAAGAGCACAAGTGTCTTCATTGCGGCGGGACTCCTCTTGATATTATTCAATGCCCGGTGTACAAACAACGAGGAGAAAAAATCAAGCGTTCCTTAAAGGAACGTTCCAAGCGGACTTATGCAGAAATGCTTAAGAGTTCCGTTCCAACGACTCAGGACAATCCCTACTCCATTCTGCAGAACGACGAGCCTGTTGCTGACGCTCCCAATGCAGGAAGTTCCGGTACATCGCAGGGTGCCGTCAGGAAAAGAAAAATTACTTCTTTTCCTTCACTCCCCAGAAAGACGACCGAAACTTCCCAAGTTGGAATGAAAACTCGAATTGAACGTGCTGAGAATAGACCGAAGCAAGTACCTCCTGGTTTAAGCTGTTCTTCCACGCACCAGGGGTCCTCAACACTTCCCGGAGCAGCACCCACCCGGTCTGTTCCATTTTCGCGGTCGAGGCAACAGCCACAATCTGGTTTGCTTGCGCTTTCTGACCTGGTGGACAACATTTTAAATGCTCTAAATATAAATGACCCTCTTAAAAGCATAGTATTATGTTTGCTTCCGATTGTGAGAACATTTTTGAAAGAAAAATGTGGTTTTTTAGCAGCGTTCATTTCCCTCGATGCCTGATTCAGTGCAAGAGGTCAAGGATTTGACCACTGTAATACAGTGGAATTGCAGAAGCATCATCCCTAAACTAGATCAATTAAAATTTTTAGTTCATAGTTCTAACTGTGATGTATTTTCCCTCTGTGAAACATGGCTTTCTTCAGCCGACGAGCTGAATTTCCACGATTTCAACATTATTCGCCTCGATCGAAATGACTCGTTTGGTGGCGTACTATTGGGGATCAAAAAATGTCACTCCTTCTATAGAGTCACTCTCCCATCGATGATAGGCATTGAAGTTGTCGCTTGACAGACACAAATCAATGGCAAAGACTTCTGCATTGCCTCGATATATATTCCTCCAAGAACCATGGTCGGCCGCCATCAGTTTTTTGATATCATCGCGGCATTGCCGGAGCCGCGGCTAATCTTAGGTGACCTCAACTCCCATGGAACAGCATGGGGGTCACACTATGATGACAGCCGTGCCACGTTGATTTATGATCTGTGCGACAACTTCAACATGACAGTTTTAAATACAGGGGAAGCAACTAGGATAGCCAACCCTCCTGCACGGGCAAGTATGCTAGACATATCACTTTGCTCTTCTTCATTATCCCTGGATTGCACGTGGAAGGTAATCCAAGAACCCCACGGTAGTGATCACCTGCCAATAATTTTATCGATCGCCAATGAATCAGGTTCTCGTGAGTCAGTCGATATTGCGTATGACCTCACGAAAAATATTGACTGGAGAAAATTTGCAGAAACAATATCTGAAGCACTTGTTTCAATGCATGAACTTCCTCCACTCGAAGAGTATAACTTTATATCGAGTTTGATTTACGAAAGCGCACTTCAAGCTCAAAAGAAACGTGTTCCTGCTACCACTTTCCGACGTCGTCCTCCATCACTTTGGTGGGACAAGGAGTGCTCAAAGGTCTACCTTGAAAAATCATCCGCTTTCAAAAAATTCAGGAAAACTGGATTAGTGGAATGGTTTCGAAAGTACCAAGCTCTAGAAGCCAAACTAAAAGGTCTGATTAAAGCAAAAAAGCGTGGATATTGGCGGAAGTTCGTCAATGGTTTGTCAAGGGAGACAGCTATGAGCACTCTTTGGAATACGGCTAGGAGAATGCGTGGCTGGAACCATACAAATGAAAGTGAGGAATACTCTGACCGTTGGATTTTCAAATTTGCAAGAAAGGTTTGTCCCGATTCCGTTCCTGCACAAAGCGTCGTACGCGACATTCCACTCCAATGCGACTATGAGAATTTTTCGATGGTGGAATTCTCAATTGCCCTCCTCTCATGTAACAATTCAGCTCCGGGGTCGGACAAGATTAAATTCAACTTGTTGAAGAATCTTCCCGACTTGGCAAAACAGCGTTTGCTGAACTTGTTCAACAAGTTTCTGGAGCTGAATATTGTCCCGCATGACTGGAGACAAGTGAGAGTGATAGCCATACGGAAACCCAACAAGCCGGCATGCGATTACAACTCGTATAGGCCGATTGCAATGTTATCCTGTATTCGTTGTAAATTGTTAGAGAAAATGATTCTACTTCGTTTGGACAAGTGGGTTGAAACGAACAATTTGCTGTCAAATACGCAGTTTGGCTTCCGCCGAGGTAAAGGGACGAACGATTGTCTCGCGCTGCTATCTTCTGAAATCCAAATCGCATTTGCTCGCAAAGAACAAATGGCTTCCGTTTTTCTCGATATCAAAGGGGCATTTGATTCAGTTTCCATGGAAATTCTCTCAGAGAAACTTCATAATCGTGGACTTTCACCAATTCTGAATAATTTCTTGTACAATTTACTCTCAGAAAAGCACATGTTTTTCAATCATGGCAGCTTGAAATCTTCTCGTTACAGTTTTATGGGCCTCCCACAAGGCTCCTGCCTAAGCCCCCTCTTGTACAGTTTTTACGTCAATGATATAGATGATTGTCTAACTAGAGATTGCACGTTGAGACAACTTGCAGACGATGGAGTTATTTCCATCACCGGTACTAATCCCGCCGTTCTGCAAAAATCCTTGCAAGATATCCTGAACAACCTGTTCACGTGGGCTCTCAAGCTGGGTATCGAATTCTCTACGGAGAAAACTGAAATGGTCCTTTTTTCTAGGAAGCACGAACCCGCCCAATTCCAGCTTCACCTATCCGGCAAAACGATCAAGCACTCGATGTTTTTCAAATACCTTGGAGTATATTTTGACTCTAAATGTACCTGGGGAATACACATTGCGTATTTGAAACAGAAATGCCAGCAAAGAATCAATTTTCTCCAAACAATAACCGGAACATGGTGGGGCGCCCATCCAGGAGACCTCATTCAGTTATACAAAACAACGATATTATCAGTGTTAGAATATGGCAGTTTTTGCTTCCGATCAGCTGCCAGGATTCATATTCTCAAGCTGGAAAGAATACAATATCGTTGCTGGCGTATAGCCATGGGGTGTTTGCATTCGACACATACGATGAGTCTCGAAGTCTTGGCAGGAGTACCCCCGCTTACTCTTCGGTTCACAGAATTATCCTACAGATTTCTCATCCGTTGCAAGATCATGAATCCATTGGTGATTGATAACTTCGAAAATCTACTCCAACTGACTCCTCAGTCAAGTTTTATGTCTCTATACCATGAGTACCTTACCCATGAAGTGCACCCTTCACCGGGCATCTCCAACCAAGTTTGCTTCCCATACTTTTGCAATTCCTCTGTCAATTTTGATCTGTCCATGCGACAAAAGATCCATGGAATCCCAGATCATCTACGCTCCGATTACATTCCGGAGATATTTTCGGCAGAATATGGGAAAGTTAGATCTGATAAAATGTTCTTTACTGACGGTTCATGCATAAACGGGTCCACTGGCTTCGGCATTTTCAATGAAAATTCCAGTGCCTCTTTCAAACTCAAAGATCCTTGTTCCGTATATGTCGCTGAACTGGGTGCGATATATTACGCATTAGGGATCATTGAAACATTGCCCATCGACCACTATTTTATTTTTTCAGACAGTCTCAGCTCAATAGAGGCAATCCGCTCAATGAAAGTTGATAAACGCTCATCTTATTTCCTAACAAGAATAAGACATCTATTGAGTGTTTTGGTCGAAAAATTATTCAAGATTACCTTAGCATGGGTTCCCTCTCATTGCTCGATTCCGGGGAATGAGAAAGCGGACTCGCTAGCTAAGGTGGGCGCTTCAGAAGGCACACTTTTTGAAAGGCAAATTACTTATAACGAATTTTTTCACATTCCTCGTCAGGACACACTCGTTAGTTGGCAGCGCATGTGGAGTGAAGATGAGTTCGGTCGTTGGTTACACACGATTATCCCTAAGGTTTCGACGAAAGCTTGGTTTAAGGGATTGAATGTCGGTCGTGATTTCATTCGCGTGATATCTCGGCTTATGTCCAATCACTACAACCTAAACGCGCATCTCTATCGAATTGGGCTCGCAGCAAACAATCTTTGTGATTGTGGCGATGGCTACCACGACATCGAGCATGTTGTCTGGTCGTGTATCCGGTTCCATGCTGCTCGCTCTCAGCTCTCTAGAGCACTGAGAGCAAAAGGCAGACAATCGGATATCCCCGTCCGGGATATCTTAGGTAGCCGTGATCCTGATCTTCTGCTTCATCTATACCTGTTCCTCAGGAACGCCAATGTCAACGTTTAATGATTTTTCCTTCGTTGTGTCCCTATTTCGTATCCCTCCTATTCGATCTATAAACTTTTACTTAGTCGCGGCAATACATACACACACTCTTTACAGATACACGGGCCAAAGGTTGTGCAGTCCACTGATGATTCAACAAAAGCCAAAGGTTGTACCGCTCATGACAACTCTACACGAGCTGATGATTGCGCCGGCTAGTGACCATTCTATCCTGGATTCCTCGAGAAGACGCACCACGCTAGATATGGGGTACAGACTAGGGGGGCGTTGCTGATTAATGGTCAGCTGCATCCCAATAGGAAGTATCCCGTGTCGGGCACAGGTACAGATCATTGAAGACAGCAACATCACAATTACGAAAACACTTGTAATACTAACCTCGAGACAACCGCGAGTAATCGGTTACATATTACTAACATAGTTATAAGGCAAACATTGTCGAAATATTGAACTCCCGGCCCCGTCAGGTTGACGCCATATGAGCCTTAATAAAAATATATATTTTGGATAAAAAAAAAAAAAAATCTATCCCTCGTACGTTTCATTCTCACTAAGTCAAGACAATACCAAAAGCTCGTGTTTTCAGTCTCGACCAACTTAAGTTTGACTAGTTTTTTAGTACATGTTCGCAGAGAATCTGTAAGAAAAGATGCCCTGGTTTCTAAATCACCCGATACCGGATAAGAATCCAAGCTTCTAGTTACAAGCGCACACAGAGCCTCTTTGGAATAATTCTTCCAGCACTTTGTCAAAACTCTATCATTTGTTTCACAGTTAGTATCATGGAAATTAATAAATATAGTTTCATGATCAGTTATTTTCAGTGAGCAACTTGTGCATTGACGTCATCAATGCCAGCCGACTTTTCTAGTACAAAACAAATTCTTTTAAGGTATATAGTTTCATGATCAGTTATTTTCAGTTCATCAACGGTAAATGATTGAACCGTGTCGAAATTTGTATAAACATGATCAATCAGTGTTTTGCTGTACTGGGTAATTCGTTTAGCTTCAAAAACCGTTTGTTTTAATCCGAAATAATTCATCAGGCACTGCAAATGAGTCATCAAACAAATTAACATTGAAATCACCTGCGATAATATTAATTCCACAGAAATTTAAAAAATGCTCTAACCAGTTATATAAAAGTTCAATAAAACGCTGGTCACTAGAACTGGGAGAGTGGTATAATAGTCCGTAATTTCCAATCTGATTGCCGCTCTCGATAACAATACCCAAAAACCAATTGTTATCAATCGCTTCGTTGAACCGAATGTTGAAACATATTGATTCCTGGATATACATAGCAACCCCTCCAGTATGTTTGGAGTGCGACAAGCAAAAAACAACTCTATAACCCAAAATATAGTATTGGTCGCAAGCTTCCGCATCTACTATTGTTATATTCTTTCTTTCACTGATTAAAATAAACCAACTGTTCGGAGTGAGCACTCGAATACGAATGCCTTTACTTTTTATCTCTCGCTTCGTTCAGACCTTCGTCTGCGTTATGACATTTACACCATAACTGTGTTGGTGACCGTTAAACGGAATATACACTCAGATTATAATTTACTCATTATACCAGTCAAGGTAAATATATAATTATTACGAACACTTCAGCTCTTCCCCTTTTGGAAGCTCAGAATTCTAACTATTCTCAGGACTTTTTACTTCATGTTTCAAAAAATTCAAATATACATTTATAATCCATTTTAAATAATTCAAGAATCTTCACTAATGCTAATACAATAATTCGACATCACTAACTGTGAACAACATTATAAATATAATCTTCGTTAACATTCGCTCTTCTTATTCTTTTCGAGCGCCTTGGAAAACCATTCGGCAATTCATCGATATCTTGCGTTGAACTTTCAACCATGATTTTTCTTTTCCTCCTACACCGGATCTCTTCGTTTGAGAACCCGTGAATCTCCTCCTGGCTGGTACCACTGATGTCTAGCCTCGGCCGTTGCCGGACCAAGCGAATATTGGGTTTTTCGTGAGTACCATCACATTTACTCATTCGTAGTTGACCGCGATGCGCCATAGCTAGCACGTTTCCAATTTGAATCTGAAAAGTATTGCGGGAAAGCCTTTTAATAAAATCTGCTTTGATCCATTTAGCTGTATGATGAGGGTTATGGTTTCTGAACCAAACTTCATCCCCCGGTGTCAGATTGTCGAAAGGATCTATTAGGCTTTTCGGGATATTCCCGCCATCCTTCGAACCAAAATCATCAATTACTGGGACTTTTTCATTAGTAGTCTGATCATAATGCTTATGTTCTTCCCACAAAAACTTTTTATAATAATTTTTTGGATTAAGCAAATCCAATATTGTTTTAGGCTTATAAGAAAAAATCATTTGGGAAGGAAAATTTCTATCAAAGGAAAGACAGTTATTTCTATAATTCATTAAGAATAAGCTGATCTGATCCTCTGCATGCAGATGTGTAAATTCAGGATCAATTAAAAACTTTTTAAGTACATCTTTTACAGTTCTCACCAATCTTTCAGCTTGTCCATTGCTAGATGGATTATACGGTGGACTCTTTAGAACATTAATTCCTTGTTGCTTCAAAAAGTTCACAAAAGCATGCGCATTGAATGGAGGACCTCCGTCTGATACCACAACGTCTGGTAATCCAAACCTAGCGAATAGCGCTACTAATTTTATCAAAATCTTCTTACAGTCTGTGCCATCGCGCATCAGCTCTATCTCAACCCATTTAGAATAACTATCAACCACTAACAGATATGTGCGGTGCTCGAATGGAAAAAATCAATGTGGATTCTGCTAAAAGGTCTTGTTGTTGGTATCCACTTGGACTCAGTTTTTGTCTTTGGTACAATCATCATACTGTTGCATATATCGCAAGCCTTTACATAATTTTCAATGTCGGAATTTACACCAAACCAATAAACACATTGTCTAGCTAGTCTCTTCATTTTAACAATCCCTGCATGATTGGCATGTAAAAGTTTTAAAATTCGTTTTTTCATTGCTACAGGTACTACTACTCTATTTTGATATAGTAGACATTCATCCACCAATTCTAAATCTTGCTGATTAGCATGCACATCTATGTATTGCTTGTTTACTTTTGCGGGCCAACCATTTGTCATGAATGAAATAACATTCTGTAAAAATTCATCTTCTTTGGTTTTACTAGCTATCACAGTAAAATCTATAGGAATTTCCCTACTAAAATTAATACTATTGATTATATTCAAGTCAAATTCAACAGGGACAGGTTGATCTAATGGAAAACGTGAACAAAAATCAGCGTTTCCCAAGCGTTTTGAAGGTCTATAATTAATTTCAAATTCGTAAATCGACAGTTCCAATATAAATCTCTGCAATCTAGTAGCATAAATTGTATTCTTTCCTTCTTTACCGAAAATGCCGACTAAAGGTTTATGATCTGTATAAATAAAAAACTTTTTGCCAAACACAAACTTATGAAACTTTCTCACAGTACAAACCAAAGCCAATGCCTCCAAATGCAGAATTGGATATTTTTGTTGAGCTGCATTCAACGAAAAAGATGTGAAATAAATTGGTTTTTCAACACCGTCAATTAGATGAGCCATCACTCCACCCAAGCCATAACCGGAAGCATCAGAAACTATTACAATTGGCTTATTGGGATCATAAAATTCTAAAAATTGTGCTTCCACGAGTGCTTTTTTACTTTCTATGAAGGCTTCATTACAATTGCGATCCCAGTTAAATTTAACATCTGTTTTCAATAATTTATATAAATAATAAAGCTTCGAAGACAAATTAGGAATGAATTTATGATAGTAATTGATTAATCCTAAAAATGACTTCAGTTCCGTCTCATTTTGAGGCAACTTTGCTTTATTTATTGTAGAAATTTTGTCTAAACATGGCCTCAAACCATTTTCGCTGATAATATGTCCCAGATGAACTAATTCCGTTACAAAAAATCGACATTTGTCCCAGTTTACTTTGATATTGGCTTTCTGAAGTTTGTCCAGCACCATTAACAGTTTTTCTTTGCAATTGTTCAAGTCTTTACCTGCGATCAAAACATCATCCAAATATACTGAAACATGCTCAATTCCATGTAGAACCTGATCCATTACTTGCTGGAAAATTGCAGCACTGGATGACGCGCCTTGTGGTAAGCGGTTGTATTTGTAAAGCCCTTTAATAGTATTTATTACCATAAATTCTTTGGATCTCTCTGATAATGACAACTGAGTATAAGCACCCTCGAGATCCAAGGAGCAAAAAATCTTACATCCAGCTAAACCGGCAAAAACATCTTGAGATGTGGGTAAAGGATAAGTATTTGGAATAATAAATTTATTGATCGAAACCTTGCAATCTATCACTAGTCTTATTTCATTATTCTTTTTCATTACTACAATTACAGGGGAAGCCCATTCACTCGTCTTAATTGGTGTTATCACCTTCTCATCTTCTAGTTTCTGTAAATATTCTACGACTTTATCCCTTAAACGATAAAGGAACTTGATAAGCCTTTTTAAAAATTGGAACTTCAGATTTTAAAACTAAATCCGCCTCAAAACCCTGGATTGGGGAAGAAAATTTTTTAACAAAAACATCTTTGTACTTCATTTTAATTTCATCTTCTTCTGTACAATTTGTTTCAAAATTAGAACAAATGGAATTCACAAAAAAAATCCTCCAATCTGGAAAAAAAACATCCAACCATGGCCTTCCAATCAAAGGTGTAAAATTGTTGCTGGTATCCAACACCAAAAGCCTTAAAATTTTAGAATTTCCTTTAAAATTCACCAATACATCTACTTCACCTTCAATCATAAGTTTTGACCCATTCACAACAACCAATTTCTTTTCACTTTTCGCTAAAACTTTAGAAAAATTTTCGTAATATTGTTTTTTACTCATAACAGTTACAGACGAACCACAATCCACCTCCATGTCAAACCAAACGTTATTAATTTTCATTTTCAAAAGACAAGGTTCACTTATTTTACCAACACACAACACATGCATACATTGAAATATATTTTCCTTACCATCCACATCATGTTCACTCTCTGAATCCGCTCGCATACGGTTGACCATAGCACTCAAAATGTCATCTGGGTTGGATTCAGCATTATCAGTATTAACCATATTAACCGCGTTCCTTTGCATGTTTTTCAATTTGAAACATTTCCGCTTAATGTGTCCCTTGACACCGCAGAAATCGCATACAAACTGCGAGTAATCTCGACGACTCGATTGATAATTCCTATGCTTGTCCTGTTCACGACTTTGCCATTGCCGATTCTGCCCGTGCCTGCTCTGCCATTGCTGATTTTGCCGATGATCACTTTGGTACGGTGAATAACCTAACCGGCTCTTAACTGCACCCTTGTTCTGCTCAGCACCAGTCATACCATTGGATCTGGCAGCTAGTTCAAAAGTAGTTGCTAATTTCCGCATACTTGATCCCATTGGACTCCCTCTGGGTTTCATCGAAGCTATTAGACTTGCAGTATTATTATAATCCATGTTTTTTACATTGTTTTTAGCGATTTCCCAAGTCGCAATCAACTTTTCCGCAGTTTGCAAGGTAAGTTTTTCTTCGTTCAAAAGTCTTTGCTGAAGAGCTTTATCATGAACACCCGCTACAATGCGATCCCTAACAGCCATTTCTTTGAAATTTTCAAAATTACAGAATTCCGCTTGAAGTTTCACAGACAGCACGAAATCCTCTAACGATTCATCCGGCTGCTGTACTCTCACATTAAACTTTAATCGCTGCACAAGATCTGATTCGGTCTTGTCCAGTCGTGCCTTTAATTTAGCAACCATATCTTCATAAGAAACATCAGCTAAATTGCTGTTGGGATACAATAATTTAAGCTCTCTAAAAATTACAGGGCCACTCAAGGTTATGAAATGGTCTCGTTTCTCCCCCTCGAGAACCTTATTCATATTAAAGAAAAAACCTAAACGTTCAACCCAGTCACTAAAGGAATTTCCCTTGCGGAATGGTTCCAAAATACTATTAATATTCGATTGAGCCATATTGTATTGTAAGAAAAATAAAAATTATCGCAGATAATGACTGCCACTTATTCTTCAGAAAAAGGTAAAGAAAAAAACTGACTCACCAGAAACACCTCTCAGCTGTTGCCGACTCGGATTGAAATTACTGTATCTGCTAGCGGACTTCACCCTTTGGCTAGCGCACAAATTGATGCTGCAGTGCAGCCTGATCCGACACTGCTCAAGAAGGACGAGCCGACAAAAACGAGCCACTATTCAAACCAGATCGATTGCGCTGATGATAAGGATGAAGTGGAAGCGCTGGAAACTCACCAGGAGCTACGACAGGACACCTCAATCCGATAACAAAGGAATAATAAATCTATTATTCCTTCAGCGTAATGGCGTCCGTTGGCGTCTATGGGCTGCGATGCTTTTATATTCTTTTTCAATGGTACAAGGATGTATAATACCAATTGAAAATGATTCCTCGCCGTCCTTTCTTTTGGAGTCCTTTTTCCTCGTCGCCACTTGTTATATTCTTTCTTTCACTGATTAAAATAAACCAACTGTTCGGAGTGAGCACTCGAATACGAATGCCTTTACTTTTTATCTCTCGCTTCGTTCAGACCTTCGTCTGCGTTATGACATTTACACCATAACTGTGTTGGTGACCGTTAAACGGAATATACACTCAGATTATAATTTACTCATTATACCAGTCAAGGTAAATATATAATTATTACGAACACTTCACTATATGAGTTTCTGTGAGAAATACCAACGATGGACGTTCGTTACCTACAATTAGTTTCAGTTCACTGAAGTGTGTAGGCAACCCAGCAATATTGAAATACAGAATATTAGAGTTTTTACTTCGAGCACTTGTCGTTGTTTGCTATTGTTCGTACCGAATGATAGATTTCCTCTTTTCTATAATGTTTCTATGAGCTGGGCAGTCTGTACTATATGCTGGATGACCGACGTCCAAATTTAGCTTACGTTCTTTATTCATTTTTCGGCAGTTAACGCATTCGGTCGATATCGATGAACATTCAGATGTGGAATGTTGTTGTTGAATGAATTTAGAACATTTTTCATCATTTGGACAATTTTTACTTATATGGCCGAATTATCCACATTTGAAGCACCTAATAACATTGAATGTTTCTACTACGGGACACCGATCCCATCCTATGTTGACTTTTGCAGCGCTAATTAAATTTTTGAAAGACTTACTGTCAACTTCAAGCACTACGTTATATTTATTGTACTTGAAGCGTGGATTCTCATAGATAGTAACCACATTAACGTCACCTATCCCGATGTTTTCATTTTGACTTTTCAACAAGTCTATGAAAACATCAGAGGAATACCGATCAGACATTCCCAAAATTTTCACTTTTGGTTTTAATGGTTTCGGGACAACAGCTTTATGTTTTTCACCTAATTTGCTTTCAATATCGGATTTTATCGAATTACATTTTTCTACTGTTGCACACTCTATAACAATCGAGCCTTCTTTCCCGTTTCGAAAGCTGCGGACATTATGTATTTTTGGATCGAGTTTTTTCTTTATTTCATTTCGGGTACTATCGTTACTTTGAATCGACTCTACCGGTTTAACAACAATAACAGGACCAGCCTTACGTTTTTCTGATATCTTGGGATTTCTCGAAACAACGTTCGCGAAAGATAATGTGTCAGTAGTATGAAAAACCTCGTCATTTTTGGTTTCAATGAGAATTGGTTTATCATTACTATTCGACAGAATCTTTATTTTCCTTCTAGGATTAAAATCAGATTCCGATCGCGTATCGCTTTCAACACTTCTTTTCCTGTTCATTGCAACTATATTTTGACTTTCAATTTCATGTTTTTTGTTCAATATATTTTTTTCCACAATTCTAGCCACACTGCTCTCAAGCTTATTCATATGTTCTTGAAGAGCAGTATTAAGGCTCGTTTCCAAAACATGTTTAGCTTCTTCCAATGCACTGTTTATCTGCAAAGCAACCGTATCACGAATATTGGTTATTGTCTCAGATATGAAATTGAGCTTTTTCATTTCCTCTTTGGTTCATTCAGCTCGCGCAGTCCGAAGACATCGGTCGCAAATTTGTTCGCGTCTATTATAGAGTGGAGATTATACCGTTATCAGTTCGTGGCTGGTGAAGTTATTTCGCCCTAACGGGGTTCTCTTTATTGCGCGAGTGAGGAGAGCAGCAATCACTACCAGCGTGAGGAAGAAGTCCTCCACGGCGAACGCGGTGCGTGTGCCGTATCATCGCTGTGTGTGCTTTAGCATCGTCATCGATTCCATCATCGTGTTTTGGTGCGATATACCGTTGCATCTGTGCCGAGCGATTGCCACGCGGTTCGATTGGGACACCGTTTCAATTCATTCGCATTGATGTGCGATTTAGGTATAATATATATTAGGTTTAGAAATACAAAAAAAAATAAAAATTATATTATTTTATAACTGCCGTAATGGCAGAATGTCATGTTGACATGGAGATTGAAACTACTGTTTCCTCCTCACTAGCTACAACGGGGGCTGGGAAGTCGCTTAAACGCGTTCCCCCCTCAGAAGATGTCACTTCAGAGAAAGAGGTAATCTACCTTAACAAGCCCCCCTCAAGAAAATTGGCAAACTTTTCCTCCTCGCCCCCTCAATCTCCTGCTCCCGCTTCCGCTCTACTACCGAACTTGCCTCCCAGCCCAACTGATCCCGCTCCCGTTCAACAATCGACCTCGTCCTCCCCCTCAGTTGTTTCCTCTCCTCGTGTCAAGGTCTATCCAGACGATGCACTTGGAGCTGGTCCATGGGTTGTTTTTTTCCGGCCTAAACCAAAAGGAAAGTCAATTAATGTCATTCAGGTTTCGAAAGATCTGGCAAGATTATATTCCTCCGTGGTCGAAATCTCTAAGGTTAGACCGAACAAACTGCGTGTTGTCGTGAGTGATCGGAAACACGCGAATGCAATTGTGATCGACGAGAGATTCTCCCTAGAGTATCGCGTCTACGTGCCCTCCCATGACGTAGAAATCTCGGGGGTGGTAACTGAAACTGGTCTGACGTGCGAAATGATAAAAGAAGGAGTTGGTAAATTTAAAAGACTCCCGTTGGTGGGTGTTAAAATTTTGGACAGCCGCCAACTAGGAAAAGTATCCCAGGAAGAGGGAAAAACTAAATTCACGCCGTCAGACTCGTTTCGAGTAACTTTTGCTGGTTCCGCTCTACCTGACTACGTCATGGTGGGCAAATTGAGATTGCCTGTGCGATTCTTCGTGCCAAAGCCCATGACATGCAAGTCAGTTGGTCACACTTCAGATTATTGTGCCAACAAGGAGCGCTGTGCCACTTGCGGAGAGCAACATGAGGGGAAATCCTGCAGTGCGACTGAGCATAAATGTCCATATTGCGGGGGATCCCCACACGAGCTCTCAGTGTGTGAAACTTACAAGAGTCGCTGGGAGAAACAGAAGCGCTCTTTGAAGGAACGCTCGAAACGCACTTTTGCGGATATTTTAAAGGGCGCTTCTCCACGGGCCCAACAACAACAACCAATCAACACACAAAATGTCTTCGCCACGTTGCCCGTTGACGAAATAGAAGCGGACACAGCTAACGGGGGCACACCGTTCATTTTCCAAGGGAATCCCCGGCGCAAAAATGTGACCACTCCCAAAGTTCAAGGACAAGCCCCTCCGGTGATATCCCCTGTTAGCATGCCTAAAAAATCGAGTGCAGCGGACAAGCAAAATCAGGTTCCTCCTGGATTCCGTGGGAATAGTTCACCTTCGAACGACCCAGCACTCGAGGGGACATCAAAAACCCCAACTGTCCCTGTTTTTCCGTCCAGTTCAACTTCCCAATCGGGATTTATAAAGTTGTCTGACCTTTTGGACCAAATCTTCAAGTGTTTTAATGTTTCCGACTCCATCAGAACCATTTTCACCGCAATGCTTCCAGTACTAAAGACAATTTTGCAGCAATTGATGCAAACATGGCCCCTCTTTGCAATGATTATCTCTCTTGATGTCTAATTTAAATAGAGAGGTCGGAGACATCACTGTTTTACAGTGGAATTGTCGTAGTCTTATCCCTAAATTGGATACATTCAAATTTTTAATTCATAACTTCAATTGTGATGTTTTTGCTCTGTCCGAAACTTGGCTTTCTTCGCGAGATGATCTCTATTTCCACGATTTTAATATCATACGCTTGGACCGTGATGACAGATACGGAGGGGTGCTATTGGGTATCAATAAGTGCCACTCATTTTTTCGAATTGACCTTCCACCTATTGGAGGGATCGAAGCTGTTGCTTGTCATGCAAACATCAGAGGCAAAGACCTCTGTATTGTCAGCTTGTATTGGCCTCCGAGAGCTGCGGTTAGCCGCAATCAACTTGTTGACATGTGCTCACTCCTTCCTGAGCCACGATTGATCTTGGGAGACTTCAACTCTCACGGAACTGCCTGGGGGGAACAGTACGACGACTATCGTTCATTGTTGATATATGACCTTTGTAACAGCTTCAATATGACCGTTTTGAACACTGGGGAAACAACACGTGTACCTAAACCTCCTGCTAACCCAAGTGCTCTTGACCTCTCGCTTTGCTCGAATTCACTATCGTTAGATTGCAAGTGGAATGTAATCCAGGACCCCAACGGTAGTGATCACTTGCCAATCAAAATTTCCATCACCACTGGGTCGAATTCTTCTGAATCTATAAATTTGGCATATGACCTCACAAGACACATTGACTGGAAAAAATATGCGGACGCGATTACTCTAGCCATCAATTCCAGAGATGGTTTACCTCCATTGGAGGAGTATAACTTCCTTTCTCGTTTGATATATGACAGCGCGGTTCGCGCTCAAACGAAACCCATCCCAGGTTCCACTATTCGTCGAAGGCCTCCCAATCCATGGTGGGATAGCCAATGTTCCAAGCTTTATCAGGATAAATCGAACGCATTTAAAGCTTTTCGGAAACGTGGAACCATTGAGAATTTTCAAACGTATTTGGACCTTGAAAATCAATTTAAAAACTTGATCAAAGGGAAAAAACGTGCATATTGGCGAAATTTCGTGGGAGGTTTGTCACGAGAAACGTCAATGAAAAAATTATGGAAAGTGGCTCGAAACATGAGAAATCGCTCTTCATCGAATGAAAGCGAAGAATATTCACATCGATGGATTTTTAATTTTGCACGGAAGGTTTGTCCCGATTCCGCTCCCGTGCAGAAAATTGTTCGAGATATACCACAAGATAGGTGCGATCTTGATTCCGAGTTTTCGATGGTAGAATTCTCACTTGCTCTCCTTTCATGTAACAATTCTGCTCCGGGATCGGATAGAATTAAGTTCAACTTATTAAAAAACCTCCCTGATGTGGCGAAACATCGCTTGTTGAATTTATTCAATCGGTTTCTGGAGCATAATATTGTTCCAGATGATTGGAGACAAGTGCGAATTATAGCTATTCAAAAACCCGGAAAACCCGCGTCCGACTTCAATTCGTACCGCCCAATAGCAATGCTGTCTTGTATACGGAAATTGTTGGAGAAAATAATCTTGTTTCGCCTTGATCAATGGGTTGAAACGAATGGCCTCCTCTCAGATACACAATATGGGTTCCGCAGGGGCAAGGGGACGAATGATTGTCTTGCGTTGCTTTCTTCAGAAATTCAAATGGCTTACGCCGAAAAAAAAACAAATGGCTTCAGTATTCTTGGACATAAAGGGGGCCTTTGATTCAGTTTCAATAGAGGTTTTGTCAGACAAATTCCACTCTCGGGGTCTGCCGCCTCTATTGAATAATATGTTATATAACTTGCTTTGTGAGAAACAGTTGAATTTTTCTCACGGGGATTCGACAGTAAATCGGGTCTCCTACATGGGCCTCCCCCAGGGCTCATGTTTAAGCCCCCTTTTGTACAACTTCTATGTAAACGACATCGACAATTGTCTTACACAAAATTGCAGCCTAAGACAACTTGCAGATGATGGAGTGGTGTCTGTCGTAGGATCAAACGAATCCGACCTGCAAGGTCCCTTACAAGATACTTTGAACAATTTTTCAACCTGGGCCATTGGGCTAGGGATCGAATTCTCCACGGAGAAAACAGAGATGGTGGTTTTTTCTAGGAAGCATAGACCAGCAAAACCAAAGCTTCAACTTTTGGGTAAACCGATCACTCATGCTATGTCATTCAAGTATCTTGGGGTCTGGTTCGACTCCAAATGTACTTGGGGGGCCCATATTAGGTATCTGAGTAAAAAATGTCAACAAAGAATAAACTTTCTCCGTGCAATTACCGGCACCTGGTGGGGAGCCCATCCCGAAGATCTTATAATGTTGTATCGAACAACTATTCTCTCAGTGATGGAGTATGGCAGTTTCTGTTTTCAATCAGCTGCCAAAACACACCTCATTAAACTCGAGCGAATTCAGTATCTTTGTCTCCGTATTGCGTTGGGATGTATGCCCTCAACGCATACCATGAGTCTCGAGGTTTTGGCAGGCGTACTCCCACTAAAAGATCGCTTCAATTTATTATCTCTTCGGTTCCTCATCCGGTGTAAGGTAATGAACCCATTGGTGATCGGAAATTTTGAGCAGCTTACCGAGCTAAATTTTCATTCAGGATTCATGAGCTCATATCATGAATTCATCTCCATGCAGGTTGATCCTTCTTCGTATACTCCCAACCGTGTTTGTTTTCCTGACTACATAAATTCCTCTGTACATTTTGATCTGTTCATGAAGGAGAAAATCCATGGAATTCCAGATTATCATCGATCGGGGATCGTTCCTACGATCTTCAATGCAAAGTATGGGCGTGTCAATTGTGATAATATGTACTTTACTGATGGGTCCTCTATGAATGAGTCCACAGGTTTTGGAGTGTTCAACGAAATTTTTAGCACCTCCCACAGTCTTCAGAATCCTTGCTCTGTGTATATTGCTGAATTGGCAGCAATACATTGGGCGCTGGACAGCGTCGCCTCACGACCTGTTGAACACTATTACGTTGTAACGGATAGTCTTAGCTCTGTCGAAGCTATCCGTTCAGTGAGGCCGGAAAAGCACTCGCCGTACTTCCTTGAGAGAATACGAGAAAATTTGAGTGCTTTAACCAGACGCTGTTATGTCATTACCTTTGTCTGGGTCCCTTCACATTGCTCAATTCCGGGTAACGAGAGGGCTGACTCATTGGCGAAGGTAGGTGCAATTGAAGGCGATATTTATCAGCGTCAAATCGCTTTCAATGAATTTTATTCTTTAGTCCGTAAAAATACCATCGCTAACTGGCAACGTAAATGGAACGAAGATGAATTGGGCCGGTGGTTTCACTCGATTATCCCTAAGGTTAGCCTCAAACCATGGTTCAAAAGTCTGGACTTGAGTCGGGACTTTATTCGCACCTTCTCCCGACTCATGTCCAATCACTGTTCGTTAGACGCGCTACTCTTTCGTTTTAATCTTGCCGATGGCCAAGGTTACCACGACATCGAACACGTTGTTTGGTCGTGCGAGGAGTATCTTGTTGCCAGATCGAATTTAGAAAACTCTCTTCGGGCTAGAGGAAGGCAGCCCAATGTGCCGGTGAGAGATGTGTTGGCTCGGTTAGACCTTGATTACATGTCCCAAATATATGTCTTCCTAAAAGCTATCGATCTTCGTGTGTGATTGTCCTTATATCCTTATATTCTCCTTTTCCTTTTCCTTCGCGAGAAATCAAATCCCTTCTTACTAACAATAGAATAAGGTGAAATGTAAATACATGTTAGATATAAGATAGGCTTAAGAATTGAGTATGATGAATGTGAGTGCGAATGTGAGTGTGAACATTGTCAACATATCCTTATATCCCATCCTTTTCCTGAAACAAAATGTCACCCTTCTAAACTCGAGCAAGCCGCGAGTAATCGGTTCTCTACTTCATTAACATTAGAATTAATAAAAAATGTTTATATATACTTGTAACTATACAAATAGGAGTTTGGCTCCTTTAAACTTATGTAACTGAGCCTGTAAAAATAAACGATTTAATAAAAAAAAAAAAAATTCCTCTTTCAAAAATGAATTGTCAACAATCAAATCATGTGCCTCACTTTTGCTAGCAGATAAACACTCATTACACTTAAACAGTATATTTACATTATCATTGATCAGCTTTGCAGCTGCTTTAGTTAGATTCGAGCAGCGCCTGTGCATACGAGCGCCACAATTTCCAACACAAGCAACCGGATCATCGCTGATCACAATACCATCCTTACATACACCACATTCATCCATTGGCCTAAGCACGAGCGTAGCGAAATTCCAACACAATAGCACAACCAAAAAAAACGAAATTCAGTCAACAGCAGCTTGCGGTAATCCCACTTGCTGCTGTTTTAGGGATAATGCTGAAAATAAATATCAGTTGATGTAGCAACTTATACTTATCTTTTGCACTATCAATTACGCTTCCAGCTGGTTACAATTTATCACAAAATTGAACAGGATTTCACAAACAACTATGTAATATTCCTTAGACACAAAATACAACGAACTGCAATCTTCGCCATTACAAATATGGGTCTGAAGAACTCACTTTACAGCAAAAAAAAAATCATAAACAAGTGGAAATACAAAGGAACCATGGAAAATCTCCCGAGTAGAAGACATAAACATATCCTGTCTTCTGATGATGAACGAGTAATTGTGCGAACATTTCGAAAGAACCCTAAAACAAACATTCCTAAATTGACTACCGAAGTAGCCGGCACCATTGGAAGACCTGCCAGCACAGACACTGTCCGGAGGGTAGCATACAGGAACAATCTGAGATGTCGTGTTTGCCGTGAAAAGTCTTTCATCTCAAAGGTGAATATGAAAAAACGACTACAGTTAGCTAAGGCATATGTGAACAGACCTAAGGTGTTCTGGAACAAGGTCCTTTGTACGGATGAGATGAAACCTAATCTCTTTGAATCGGATGGTGGACAGATGGTGTGAATGAAACCAGGATCGGTGCTCCAGATTCAGCATTTGGTTCCCACAGTAAAACACGGCGGCGGCAGTCAGTTGATGTATGGTTCATTGGCGGCTTCTGGAACTGGAACCATGGAGTTTATTCAACAAAATAATGAACCGAAGCAAACTGATTTCATCGTGCGGGAGTGCCTACTCTATTATGTCCCAATCAACCCAAAACACCTCCGCAATCACCGATTTTGAACACTATTGAGCATCTATGGCGGGGAATCAACAAATGACTGAAGAATAAAAATCCAGCGAACGAAACAGAACTCAAAAAGACGATTGAGGAGATCTGGGAGAGCATTCCGTGTTCAGTGACCATTCCTGAACTGATTTCAATTTTCTTTTCAAGAAAATCTTGAACTGTACACTCAATTTTGCAACGTAGGAATGTGACCATTTCAATTTTTTCTAATCACTACATGAGAGTGAAAAGGACAAATTTTACGATGAATATGAATCGCTTATAATCATTTACTTTTTAACCACGGAAAACTCAACAATAACTAACCAACACGGGGGGTATACATAATTTTGCGATTGACTGTACGTTATATCGAAGTTGCCAGGTAATAGCCATTTAGTAATTAGAATATTTACTAAATTGTCTTTCATTAAGGGTGCCAAATCAGAAAACAGGTCACGTTTTTATGAAATAATGTTAACGTTAATAACTATTTTTGCCGCGGACGGATTTTGGCGATTTACATACTGAACGAATCGGAAATTCCGTAAGATTTGTTTAATATGCTATACATTAGAATCCATTGGTTTGTAAATGGTTAAAATTCATGGAAACTTTAAGCGTTTCCATTTTCCCATATATTTGTTCTGTCCATTTGTGTTCTTTTCCGAACAGAGCTGTCAATAACGGGCAACTTATCGACGACCAACGAAGGGGAAATCGTAGGATTTAATGTCTCCGTGAACAAAGGAAAAGAGGAAAAATGAAGGGGAATACTTGCCTAGAGTATAAACAGTGGATCTAGCTGAGGCAAACTTTCATTCGGCTTCGGACTGTTGGACAATTCAGTTCACTTTGCTTTCGCTGCGCTTCGATCTAAGATTGGACCCCACCAGTGGTAATCCAACTTGGATATCGTCGTTTGGTTTTTCTGTTCGTTTTTCGCGTTATTCGTATCGTGTGTTTTTCTTTCCGCGTCATAAATTGGACGCTTCGCGTAGTGTGTGATGAGCAAGAAGAAGAGGAAGGCAGGCTCGAGCCCTGCAAAAAAACGAACGCTTTGCCAGGGGCAATAAAATAACGGGGCAAGCGTCATCTAATGAGGTACGCGACGTGGTGCAGTGAAAAGCGCTCGCACTGAACCGAGCCTTCGCGAGTGTTACACCGGATCGAACAACAGCGAAGTAGGCGATTTCAGCGCGTCGGTCGAAAATGTAAATGCCGTTACCCAGACAGCAACCAAAATCAAGCTCCCCCCACTGGTGGTGAAGGCGGTCGCTTGTGACAAACTCATCAGCGAATTCCCATCGATGGGTGTTACAGCAGAGTACAAGTTGTGTGGCATAATTCAATCTTTTTCCAAAAAGCTAACATTGTTTGTTTTCCATCATCATAAGGGCTTCGTTGGTGCCTTTGAGAATACATCAATGCATTAAACTGACGTTATGTCGAAGCAGGCGCCAAGGTAGTGCGCCAAAAAATTATTTGGGGAATACCAAGTATCTTGAATGTCTTACTGGAATGTTATAAGTTATTTGGGTTCGCGTGTCAGTCACCAAACCGCCTTCAACTAGGATTGCATTTGCGCTAATATTGATCATAATGAAGCATTGCTACTGTTTTCGAGGTCGTTATTAACAAAAAGAGTTTATTTCGCTTGTTTAGTCACCAAGAAGGTAAAGGTCGTTCTCAAATTTTGTATGTGATTAAGTTTCGCTTGCCAGTAAAGTAACAAAACTTCTTCCACTAAGGGTGACAGCTGCGCTTCTCTCGAGCATGAGAAAGTAATGCAACTGTTTTTCGAGGCCAGTAATATTAACAGAAGCGTTTCTTTTGAGAATAGCGCAAAATGATGAGAAGTGTTTATATTCCTAGTAGTTTCAAGCCACCAATGTATGACTCTGTAGGCATGCTATGGTGAACGCTTGTTTGGCGCTTGGTTTACGTTGTACGAACGATGCCTAGAGGTGCGATCCCTTTGAGGCAATACTAAATAACATGTAGCATGATATTTGATACTTCCAAGTGTTGTCATTGTTGTTGTTTCCTCGCGGTGCCAAAGATATATTGATGTAGTTATGAGATGTGGAATAAAGGTGCAGGTGCAACATGTATATAATCAACTGTAACTCCTGTCTGCTCTTCAACGTGGCGCTGGAAGGTGTTATGCGGAGAGCGGGCTTCAACATGCGGGGCACGATTTTCAACAAGTCTAGTCAGTTTATCTGCTTCGCCGACGACGTGGACATAATCGGAAGAACACATGCGACGGTAGCCGACTTGTATACCCGACTGAAACACGAAGCAGGGCTGATTGGGCTTGGGATAAATGCGTCTAAGACTAAATACATGCTAGCTGGAGGGACTGATAGGGGAGGTTCGTTCGGGCAGTCGTCGGGAAAAGACGCATTTTTTCTTCGCTCCTCGTTTGGTTCTTCTAGCTTCGTCAGACATGTTCGAACGCGTTTTTCTCTGCTGATCGTTGAGTATGATTCTAGCGGTTGGCCATAAATTCGCGAGTGTGTTTAGGATTCACTGAAGCAGTTAAAAATTAATGATCTCCGAATAAAGCAATTGTTTGTGATGCGAAGACGCGAAGATTTCGTTTGGCTTTATCGGACTGTTTCCATTTGTGTGTATATGTGTGTGTTCTTCTTTTTTATCATTGCTAGGGCGAAGTATGTGCCTGTGTGTTCGGTAGTGCAGGTATCACTATAGGGTGGATTGCAGGAATGATCAGTTGACAACGATCCCAGCTAAGTTCTTTATTACTCTTTGTATAATATTACTTCTTTTTATATCCATACATTAATCCTACTTAACTTCTTTAGAGCTTATAATCGAATAGCACCAGTGTCTCTCTGTTTTTCATCTTTTCTTCAGCTCCATCAGGAATCTAATTAGAAAAAATGAATGTGATTCTCTTAAGGAAGGACTGGCAGCTTTTCCGGAGAGGGAACTATTTGAGAATGAGAGTGAGATAGAAAATGTGTGTAAATGTGGTAGCTGCTGGCTCACTTGCCGAACCCTTGGGGTGCACAATGCAAGATGGGCAAGAATAGAATGTGAGATAATGAAATTTCGGAATTAGAACTTGAAATTAAAAATTTTTATAATTTATTAAATTAATTTTTTTAAATTAAATTCATAATTAAAACATAGGCTTGAAATATAAAATTTAAAGGATTGAAAATTCTAAATTGAGTATTTTAGATTTGGTATTCGGAATTCGATATTTAAATTTTCAATCTGAAGTTTGAGACTACAAATTTCAGCTTCAGGAAATAATATTTGAAATCTACAGTTTTCCGCCATCGTTATTGGAGTTCTATAAATAGTACTCGTGACTTCGGTTACCTTCTCAGGTTTCCCAAAGACAACTCTTCATCGTCGGGATTGGAGGTCGATAAAGAAGACGCGTGATGAATTTAGAATTATTAGTTTTGGAGCTGTTCTCTCGGTTACCTTCTCAAGTTTTTCTCAAAGAAAACTCTCCGCCGTCACGATTGGATTTCAATAAAAAATACGTGCAATAAATAATAGAATTTATAGTCGGTCCAATCAATTTTGCAGGTTTTCCTTCTCAGGATACCTAGAGATAATTTCTGCCGCGCGTTGAGACACATAGGATTTTCGAAATTTCATTTTCTCGTTCCGTCGATTGTTCGCTTTCACATAATCACATCACTTACCTCAGTGAATCCTGATTCTTACCTCTCCCCACTAACAACTATCCCTCCCATGATAAACGCTAGGGAACCACGCTATAGAGGCGACCCTTCTGGCCTTCGGGCGGCGAATATCATACTAACATTCCTTCCCTGCCCCTGGTGACTGTAAGGACGTGGCCGGCGTCGTTATTGACCATTTAAAGCTCGAATCACCGAAAACTGCACAACGAGAATGATTTGCTAGTCCCAAGCGTCATTCTGAGTGTTCTGTGTGCAATTTGGTTGGTTCAGGTCAATCACGGAGAGCAACTACGAATTGTACAGTCTACCCAAGCTCAAGCTAGCTGGAGGAACTGATATCAACAGAGTTCTTCTTGGTAGTAGTATTGTGATCGACGGCGACGAGCTCGAGGTGGTAGAGGAATTTGTCTATCTTGGCTCGTTGATAACAACAGACGACAACAACAGCCGTGAAATTAGAAGACGCATTGTCAATGGAAGTCGTGCTCCGCAAGTATGGGCTCCGCAAATCCTTGAGGTCCAACAAATTCCGACCCAGTACGAAGTGTACCATGTACAAATCCCTAATTCGACCGGTTGTTCTCTATGGGCACGAAGCATGGACGATGCTTGAAGAGGACTCACAAGCGCTAGGAGTTTTCGAACGCCGAGTGCTCAGAACTATATACGGTGGTGTACAGGAAAGCGGAGTATGGAGAAGGAGAATGAACCACGAACTGGCGCAACTCTACGGCGAACCCAACATTCAGAAAGTCGCTAAGGCTGGACGAGTGCGATGGGCAGGGCATGTTGCAAGATTGCCGGACAGCAGCCCTGCAAAGATGGTGTTCGCATCGAATCCGGTAGGAACAAGAAGGAGAGGAGCCCAGCGAGCGAGGTGGTTGGACCAGGTGAAGCAGGACTTGGCAAGAATCGGTGCAGCCGGGAGTTGGAGAACTGCAGCCATGGATCGGGATTATTGGCGAAAAATTGTGAAGAAGATCTAATCTCTCAATGGGATGTAGTATCATTATAAATAAATAAAAAACTGAGTCTATGTCTATTGCGAAAAAGGCCGCCGGAATAGCGTTCGAGGTAAATTTTCAATGCATTGACATGAAACAAATTGTGACATACGATAGGACTAGGGTATAGTTTTGCGAGGGCAAGAATGAATCATAAATCAATTATCGTCAACTGATTCTACAATGAAAAAATCATTTCAGAGATTATTCTACCAAGCAGTTGTTTCTAAAATTTCACAGCATTATAGAATAATATTTGAAGGTATAAGCAAGCGACTTATATAAAATAACAGCGTAGTTCTACGTCCACAATGCGGTCGTATCTTGGACACAACCTCCTATTATTTTTTGGTACAGATTCTGTACGGTACAGAGTACAGATTTTCGTCAAAAAGTGCAGATTGGTACAGATTTTTTTCCATTTGTGAAATTACTTACATTTGAACAAAGCAACATTAAGGTACATGACGACTTTTACGCCGCAGTATCGCTTGATACTGCTGACCTTAAAAGCATTTACAATGCAATGATTGATCAGTTTCAAAAGGACGAAATTCCTCACAACAATCGTCTGAAAGGATTTGCGTCGGACTGTGCGACATATTTTTTGACCCATATCAACAGATTGAATAGTTTGTTCCAGACTGAAAAACCTGAATTCACGATGCTACATGAAGAGTTGAAATATTTTGATTTGATCATTGTCACTAATATCTGCTAGGAATCTTACGTTGTTTCAATGTCCGATGCTTTTAAATATGAAGATCATTTAAGAAGCGACAAGAATTTTAGGTTGGACTAGCAGCAGAAGAAATTATCAGAACGATGGACAGCGAAAGGCAGATCATTTCAAAGGATATTTTGTCGCAGTTTTTTTCCATGGAGCTGATCAAACAAATGAGAAAAAAGATTCGATTTTGATGACGCTCAAGTTTACGGCAATGCCAAATCCCAGAAACTTTTCCAATTTGAATTTGACTAGCCATAACGTTGTGTTAGAAGCGTTCCCAGGATTCTACAATGGAAATGTACAAAATGTGGAGAATTAATTCTGTAGCCCAAAAAAAGGAAATCATAATTTCAGAAAACGAGCAAGTGCAGAGTTGGAGGACAAAAACTATGGACGGGTTATACCTATGATATAACCGAAAGGTTGACGTAGGACTGCCGCTGGTTTAGTAATTAATTGTATTTTTTCAATTAGCGATAATCCCACCTCGGATGTTTCTCATTGGGTACGATATCGCCGCTGCGCAGAGCTATCTTTTGTGTGTATTGATTAAATTATTGATTAAACTAGTGAATGAATGAAACTATTTACGAATTTAATTGCGATTTGTTTGCAATTGAATTCGTAAATAGTTTCATTTATTCACTAGGAATCAAAAAATCAATTAACACTTTGACGTCCGCACGGTTCGTAAAAAGATATGCGCTTGGCGCCGGCAGCGCTAACTCGGATTACTTGGCTTGTCGCCGCCTGCTCTTGAAATTATCGGGAAATTAGAAATTGTTAAGTTTTACTAATCTTATCGTTAGTTTTTATAAGTTCTCAACCCTGTTCCCCTACTTTCATGTATTTGCGAAGATATACATACGTAAATATTGCAAACCTGTCCATATTCCCTCCACTATATGTCCATGCGGGTAATCATCGAAAAAATGTTCTACTTTTCGGTCTGTTTTGATTTTAGTAAAAACATTGAAAAATATTCGGCCGATTAATTCGAAAAAATCGAAAAATTTCATTTAAGGCATTTAAGTTTGGAAAAACATGAGTTTCGAAAGATATAATTAAAGTTCTTCTTAATATGTCTCATTTTTCCCCATCTCTCCTACTTATGAAAACATAAAACTCGATAGCGTGTGTAAGTTATTGTTGCCTAAACAAAACCCCAACAGAATGCAAACGATACTAAAGTGCTGTCGCCGACCACTGAGATACTATGCGCACGTAACCACTGTAGTGTCGCCGGCAGTCAGGCGAGGAAGGAAGTTTTGTTACTGGCAAGCGAAAAATAATCACATACAAAATTCCAGAACGACATTTACTTTCTTGGTGACTAAAAAAGCGAAATAAACTCTTTTTGTTAACAACAACTTCGAAAACATGTGCAAAGCTTCATTATGATCAATATTAGCGCAAGTGCAATCCTAGTTGAAGGCAGTTTTGCAACTGGCACGCGAACCCAAATAACTTATAACATTCCAGTAAGACATTCAAGATGCTTGGTATTCCCCAAATCATTTTTTGGCGCACCAAAGGCACCAACGAAGCCCTTATGATGACGGAAAACAAACAATGTTAACTGCTTGGAAAAAGACTGAATTATGCCACACAGCTTGTACTTTGCTGTAACACCCATCGATGCGAATTCGGTGATGAGTTTGTCATGAGCGACAGCCTTCACCACCAGCGGGGGGAGCTTGATGTTGGTTGCTGCCTGGGTAACGGCATTTACATTTTCGACCGACGCGCCGAAATCGCCTACTTCGATGTTGTTCGATGCGGTGTCATACTCGCGAAGGCTCGGTTCAGTGCGAGCGCCGTTCACTGCACCAATATCGCGTGCATCATTAGATGACGCTTGCCTCGAATGCATTCGTTTCTTCTTGCTCATCACACACTACGCGAAGCGTCCAATTTATAACGCGGAAAGAAAAATACACGATACGAATATCGCGAAAAACGAACTGGAAAAACCGCACGACGATATCCAAGTTGAATTACCACTGGTGGGGTCCAATCTTAGATCGAAGCGCAGCGAAAGCAAAGTGAACTGGATTGCTCAACAGTACGATGCCGATAGTGATCCCCGATAATCGTTCGATTAATCGATTAATCGAATACTTCCTACAGAAATCGATTATTAATCGAACGAATACTGCACAACCAATAATCGAAGCGAACGAATAATTTACGTCGATTAATCGATCCAAACGCTGAGAGAAAAAAACGTACGGCCGTTGCAGTTTTAAGTGCGATTCACATACAACATACACGTCACGTTCACGTCCCGTCACGTCACGATACGTCAATGATTCTACCATGCAATTCTCATGAAAACATTCACATCTACCAGCAACGTAACGACCCGTCAGCATACGTTCAACGAAAACGACCGGCAGGGTTTATAGAAAAGAATAATTGACGGAGACGGACGGCTCGTTTGGTTTTTGTCTGGGCTTTGTTTCTCGGCTTTTGTTTTGATTTGATTATAAAGTAATTTACATCTACATCGACATTAAGCTAATTGAACAGATCTGTGATGCAACACGTTTAATTAGACATTTTTACCTCTAATTGGACATTTTTGTAAACATTGAGTTCGGGGCCCAAATTATGGCCCCACATTGAAAGTCGCCACCAGTCGCAAATGTCCAATTACTGGTCGAAACTGACTCCAATGCGACACTGAGTGGTGCCTCAGCATATCGCATTACAAGTAACTTACTGTACTTTTTATGCCAACATATCTCTTAGTTCCAAATTTCGGAGTGAAAATCATTCGCGACTAGTTGAAAGAATTATTCTATTTATTATTATTATTGCATAAGGGTCGGCATTTAAATAATTGAATTGAATAATTGAATTTTGAAAAATTCAATGAGAATCATTCATTGAATTTTTCAAAATTTAGAACTGATTCTAGGCATGCTGATTTGAGACACCATGAATAAAATTAAATAAATCATTCGTTTATCATTTGACGTGACGGTGCTGGTGGAAGCATTGACTGCATGTGTGAATTGGTGGAGACGTTGACGGAACGTAGACGTTCTTCTCCGTAACGTGCTATGTGAATCGCACATTATCCTGAAAATCAATCATTATCTTTGACGCTCCCTTAAGTTCATAAACGAAGCTCAATGCCGTCAACGCGAATTGAGCATTCTTTACGACTTTAGGGGAGCGTAAAGGATAATAATTGATTTTCAGGTGGAATTAACATATTTTTGATTCCATATGGCTTTCTAGCAAATGAGAAATATTAGTCTGACGGATTATTTCTCTCAGTATTGCGATTAATCGATTAATCGATTATTTGGGTCGATTAATCGTATCGAATAACGAACTGCTGAAAACTATTCGATTAGCTGATGAAAGATTAATTTCAAAAATCGGGGATCACTAGATGCCGAATGAAAGTTTGCCTCAGCGAGATCCACTGTTTATACTCTAGGCAAGTATTCCCCTCCATTCTTCCACTTTTCCTTCGTTCACGGAGACATTAAATCCTACGATTTCCCCTCCGTTGGTCGTCGATAAGTTGCTCGTTATTGACAGCTCTGTTCGGGAAAGCACACAAATGGACAGAACGAGAATGAGAAAATAGAAACGCTAAAGTTTTCATGAATTTTAACCATTTACAAACCAGGGGATTCTAATGTATAACATATTAAACAAATCTTACGGAATTTCCGATTCGTTTAGTATATAAATCGCCAAAATCCGTTCACGGCAAAAATAGTTATTAACGTTTACTTTATTTCATAAAAACGTGACCTGTTTTCTGATTTGGCACCCTTAATGAAAGACGAAGTTCTACGTCAAAAAAATGTGTACCATTCCAGATAAATCTGTACGTGGTACACTGGATATAATCATTGTTGTGTTATTTATAGCACAATAACCCGATGTTTCTTGCAGAGCAGAGCAATTGTACGGATGAATCGATCTTCGTTCCACCGTGGATCGATCTCCATCGCTTGAGGGCCCTGAGTTTGTACGTACGATCGATTGCTTAGTAAGTGAACGCGCAATCAAGTGGCCACGAAAACCCCCTTCAAATCTAGTGTATAATTAGAGATTAATTTTACGGGATTCGTTACAGTGGATTTCCCCGTAATAACTCCATGTTATTCGAAAATAATTTGACTAGTAAAATTGTGTTCAAATGTCCTCATAGAAAACACGGTTCTTATCATTAGCAGCTCCTCCTGTTCACGTCCGGCGATAGCGACGGTAGATTTGGTATTTAATTATAGAGTGAAGATTATAATGATTCATCATGAATTCGTAGAATTTGTTGATCTTCTGTTTGATCTATTAAGATCCTATCCTCTTGTTCATGAGATCCAAAAAACAAACAATTAGAAGCTTTACCCAAAACTAACGACACGAGAAACTTATTCGGGGTCTACGGAATTGTCGTCAAATTAGAATTATGTATAAGACAAACTTAACATTGTGTACAAAATAGGGGAAATTTCCCAAATTAATTAGAACACACTATTTTGCGCGCTGGCATTCCAACGTTTGACATGCCTAATTCCAAAGCGCGCAACAATTCGGCGTGTTTATTACAACAATTGGATGTCAATCAGCCGTAATCTACTTCAACTAGTTTCAGCAGCACCTATTCGTTTCAACTGTATATTCAAAACATCTGGACCGATTTCCAGGCAGTGTAGGCGAGAATGGCGTGCCGAATCGGAACAACTGTGTTTGACTAACCGCTTGCTGCTGCCTGGAAAAATTCTACATATCAACTGGCCTGATTTCACGAAAACGAAATATTCCCATTCGTGATAAATTGTGTATTTCGGTGTTAATTTCCGTTCGTGAACCTTCACAACGAAAACCTGACCCAAGGTAGGGGAACCGCAATAAAATCCCAGTTCCGGTGCAACGGTATACCACCTGCAAGTGGGAAAACGGATTTCTTAGCAACCCGAAGAGGGTGGCTTTATGGCTTGAAATTCGATAGCACCTTCTTTCTTCCTGACAATGGCGTGTGTGATTTTCTTCTGCATCCCCTCGAGGCTCTGTTGAAGAATGAAAAGAATAAAGGAGAGGTTTTGCCACTAATGCCTTCCGCTTTGGATAGTATCACTACCGTATCGAATGACCTATTTTGTAGGGTTTCTCGAAGTGATTTTCATGCTTTGATTCAAATTCCGTATCACAGTTGTTTTCATTCCTTCTTTCAGAACCGTGTCGAGCTGGTGGCGTGATAACCAGCGGACATCAATGACGCATCCAATCAGCTAAAAGCAGCCAGCAAACAAACCCAGTCAGTCGAATGATAAGTGCTGCCTTGCAAAAACAGCACAACACGCATCAACAACAACAACAACGACACGTTGGAGCAAATAGGGGGAGGGTGAAAAACATGGCGAGCCGCTCTCGGGCCTCCCCAGTGCGCCACTACTAGTCGTAAATAACAGCAGTGCAATTCCAAATGAAATCGACCTAAAAATGCCAATTTTAAAATCTTGTATTTTTGATTCGAATGAAAATTTATATTCCGTTTAGGTTGGAGGAAATATGAGTTTTCCCCAGCATTTGGGAATTTTTTGACTCAAGTGTAACTTTTGAAAAGGGCGTATCGATTTTAGTAAGAGAAATCTTTGATCATTTATATCTCAAATACTATGTGTCGTATCGAAATAATATCTTAGAAAGAGTTACAAAGTATTAATGTTAAAACGTGAAAAGAAATATACACTGAGAAAAAAATGAGTACCCTTTTTTTATTTACAAAAAAAATGTAGATGTAGAAAATTTAAAAAATGGGTACAAGATGGTAAAATTTTTTTTGACGAACTGTGAATTTTTATGAATTTTCGAAACTTCGAATTTTTGTATGTTCACAATCATTTTTAGCCATAAATTATGAATCCTGATGTGATTTGAAACAAAAAATCTTTTTATCAATCTCCTTCTAAATGCAGTCATTCTCGAGATATTTAAAATTCTAATTTATTGTTTTTTTTTATAGTAAATAGGCTCCTTTAACCCATTTCAGGCCAAGCGTTCGAAAAATCGTAATGTTTTTGCACCAAAAGATAGCTTAATTTAATTGCCCATCACTTACTATCAAGTTCATTCAATTTTGTATAACTTTATTGGGCAATAAATTCGATATAAAGCGAGTATGTTCGGGAGGTGTGTTCAATTTCAACTAAAAAACCCAATAAAATACAAACATATGTGAACTTTTCTACACTATTACTTTGATAAATGAATACATTGATATATAGGTAAAAAATCATTCGATTGAGTCTCCTACAGGAAAATAACAGCCGGAAAAATTGAGTGTTCGAAAAATCGAACGTTGGCCATAACCAACATTTACCAACACATCTAACTTCCGCAGCGCATTTCGGTTTGTTTACTTTGGAAGATGGAAGGTTTTTCATAGGTTTCAATTGTAAATGTTTGCAAATATAGCTTAATTTAGCAAATATTGTTGGAAATCTGTATGATTTTTTGTCCGTAATAATCTTAGGTGATGGCGGCCCGTAGAATTTCGTGAGTGGAGAAGCTGAATAATAACCTCCCAACCCTCTATGCCATTGTTTTTTCCCATCATTTTGGTACTTTGCACTGCTGTTCTACGCATAGTTGTCCCATGTTCCTAAATCAGCAACTGAGAAAAACGCAATCAAAATTTTCTAACATATTTGTCTACTAGAACGTTGAAGCTTTTCTACTTAGCAATACACTGGGTTTTTTTGACGTGGGACTACGTCTAACCGGAGTATATGGGGGGTAAAATGAAAACCTAGACACAGAACATGCAGGAAAAAATGAAAGATTCCAAATGCTTATAACTCGAACATTTCTTACTGGATCGGAAAGATGTTTGCATCAATTGATAGGGAATATTTCTACGCTTCTATCGCAATTAATAAAATGTCATTTTTCATTAGATAAACAATTGAATAACTGTAAAATGTTAAGCGTTATCTAAACGCCCTCACTGCTCCATTTTGATTGGCCCGATCTACGGTTTCCCTAACGCAGCCATCAAAACCAAGCAGCCTTGGGGAAATCAACATTACAAATACATGAAAGTATGGGGACTTTTGTTCTCACCGAAATGTGTTCCCTAACACAGACATCAAAACCAAGCAGCGTTGGAGAGATCGGCATTGCAAATACATGAAGGTTGCAAATACATGAAGGTTGCAAATACATGAAAGTTTCCCTAACACAGACTTTAAATACATGGAGCTTAGGGAAATTGGCATTGCAAATACATGCAAGTCAGGGGTGTTTCTGTTCCGACTGAAATGTGTTTCGCTAACACAGACTTGAAATCCTAGGAGTGTGGGGAAATTGGCATTCCAAATACATGTAATCGGCGGCATTTTTGTTCCGACTGAAATGTGTTTCCCTAACACAGACTTCAAATACATGGAGCTTAGGGAAATTGGCATTGCATATACATGCAAGTCGGGGTATTTTTGTTCCGACTGAAATGTGTTTGCCTAACACAGACTTCAAAACCATGATGTCTGATGAAGCCGGCTCAGCGAATAAATGCAAACTGCGAGTACTTTTGCACTCGCTTGCAAACTAGAATATGTTTCCTTAAAACGGTCTTCCGGGGGTACTTCGGCACTTGCATGTTTTTTTTTTACACTCCGAAAAGTGTTTTCCTAACACGGATTACAAAAGCGGGTACGAACACCACGCTTTGGCTCGGTTGTTCAAGATTGCATTGAAGGATGTGCCTTCATATCTTCTGCTCTATAAGTTCCCACGCATACCATTTGATGGTTAGGCAAGATGTTGATAACCAATTGCTGCGATGACGCCTATTGATTAAGCAATATGCGATCGACGCACATGTCAAAATCGAAACTGAGTGCCTGAATTTCATTAAATCGAGCAAATTCGCGGTTCGAGAAAAACGTACACTTGAGAGATGCAAACTTCAGAAGGAAACGTAAAATAAAATAATCGTTTGATAATTCTTCCGTTCACATGTTTTGTCCTAGGCATCATACCAAACGTAAAAGGACTGTCATTAAATTTACTTGTAACGAAGAACATAATCTATCACAATGCATGAATTGATCTTATATGGAATTATACAATCTTTTTACTCACAAAGCAAAAATATTGAATTCAATTAAATTCGGGAATTGTTTCATTCAATCAAAAATTTAATCAATACAAACAAATGATTGCTAAGCTAAGGTAGTCCCACGTCAACCTTGCGGTTATATCATAGATATAACCCACCCATTTTTTATAAGCAGAAAACTATTGTTTAATGAAATGTGAAAAGATTTCCTCAATTGAATCAATCCATCTTAGTTAAGGGTTTAAAAATTCATGGTGGGATAGTAATGCCTAGAATATCAATATGGGACAATTGAGCTTGATGTTGTTTTCTGAAAGAGTATGCATAAAAACATCGTTTTATGATGAAGGGAGTGATCTGCAATACCTTTGCTGAATCAAGGTGAACACGTGATCTGTTGATCTTTTTTGACGTGGGACTACGTCTAACCGGAGTATATGGGGGGTAAAATGAAAACCTAAACACAGAACATGCAGAAAAAATGAAAGATTCCGAATGCTTATAACTCGAACATTTCTTACTGGATCGGAAAGATGTTTGCATCAACTGATAGGGAATATTTCTACGCATCTATCGCAATTAATAAAATGTTATTTTTCATTAGATAAACAATTGAATTACTGTAAAACGTTAAGTGTTATATAAACGCCCTAACTACCCCAACGGTTTCCCCAACACAGCCATCAAAATCAAGCAGCATTGGGGAAATCGGCATTGCCAATACATGAAAGTCGGGAGTATTTTTGTTCTGACTGAAATGTGTTTCCCTAACACGGACTTTTAATCCATGGAGCGTGGGGAAATTGGCATTGCGAATACATGTAAGTCGTGGGCATTTTTGTTGCGACTCTGATGTGTTTACTTAACGTAGACTTGAAATCAATGGTGCGTGGGGAAACTGGCATTACAAATTCATGCAAGTCAGGAGTATTTTTGTTCTGGCTGGAATATATTTCCTTAACACATACTTCAAATTCATGGAGCGTGGGGAAATTGGCATTGAAAATTCATGCAAGTCGGGGTTTTTTTTTTGTTGGCCGATAGTCTGACTGGCCGACTTAATCAGTACAAAGCGACATGCATATGCACACACTTCACCGATTCAGTATCGGCAAACCGCATTCAAACTGTTTTGTCGGCAAACTATCGGCCGTCTGTTTAATCAGTACTGGCTAGTTTTGACCTGCGGCCATACGACGATTGTTTATTGATCGATAGTTCAATTCGCTCTCAATTTTGGAATCCGACATACATGCCGTGCGAATCACTGAGAATGGGATGTACCCAATACTCTCGGATTCTGTTTTTGATTTTCCTTCTCCGTTGTCAAACGATGATTAAACAATATGCGTTCGACGTACATATCAAAATCGAAACTGAGTGCCTGAAATTCATCAAATTAAGCGAATTCGCGGTTCAAGAAGTACGTACACTTGAGAGATGCAACCTTCAGAGGGAAATGTAAAATAAAATAATCGTTTGATAATTCTTCCGTTCACATATTTTGTCGTAACGTAAAAGAAATGTCATTAAATTTACTTATAACGAAGAACATAATCTATCACAATGCATGAATTGACCTTATATGGCATTTATTCAATTTTTTTACTCACAACTGAATATATCAAATTCGGAAATTGTTTGATTCAATCAGAAAGTCAATCAATACAAACAAATGATTGCTAAGCTAAAGTAGTCCCACGTCAACCTTGCGGTTATATCATAGATATAACCCACCCATTTTTTGACGTAGAACTACGTCTTTCATTAAGGGTGCCAAATCAGAAAACAGGTCACGTTTTTATGAAATAATGTTAACATTAATAACTATTTTTGCCGCGAATGGATTTTGGCGATTTACTTACCAAACGAATCGGAAATTCCCTAAGATTTGTTTGATATGCTATGCATTACAATCCCATAGTCTGTATATGGTTTTAATTGATGAAAATTGGAAGCATTCCCATTTCCTCATACATTTGTTCTGTCCATTTGTGTGCTTTCCCGAACAGAGCTGCCAATAACGAGCAACTTATCGACGAGCAACGAAGGGGAAATCGTAAGATGTAAAGTCTCCGTGAACAAAGGAAAGGAAGAATAACGACGGGAAATATTTGCCTAGAGTATAAACAGTTGATTTCGCTGAGGCAAACTTTCATTCTTCGTGAGGAAATCGACTGAACAACGAATGCTTTTCTCAATGCAATGGAGGTGGAGGAGTAATATTATGGATAAAGTAAAGTTTGTCAAGGGTCTTTTTGAAGGTTAGAGGCAAATGATTTGGTGTTGAAAATTATGCAGTCGTAATGATAAATATAAACAAGAAAGATAGCGGGAGGGAAATATTTACACTAGGGTATTGGTTTTGAATCGCTACTGAGGCAAATATTCAGCCTTTTTCCAATCAGTTAACATTGTGTGTTCTGCCATCAATGCATTGAACTGACGCTATGGTGAAGCAGGTGTTGAGGTTGTGCGCCAAAAAAAACTATTTGGGAAATACCAAGTTGTTCAATAAGTTATATTAAGTTATTAATTCATTTGGGCTCGCGTGCCAGCTGCTTTCAACTAGGATTGCATTTGCGCTAATATTGATCATAATGAAGCAGTGCTACTCTTTTCGAGGTTGTTGAGAATAACAGATAGAGTTTAATTCGTTTATTTAGTCACCAAGAAAGTAAATGTCGTTCTGAAATTTTGTATGTGATTTGGTTTCGCTTGGCAGTGGCAAAACTTTCTCCACTAAGGATGAGCTTATCTCGATCATGTATTCTTCTGCGAGCACAATAATGAATCATCAAACAATTATCGTCAAATAATTCTACAATGAAAAAACATTTTAGGGCGACCAAACTGGTAGAATGGTTATTTCAAGATTTTCGTAGCATTATAGAATAATATCCGCAGTTATAAACAAGCGACAGCGTAGTTCTACGTCAACAATGCGGTCGTGTCTTGAATACAACCTCCTATAATTTTTTTTGTTTGAAAATTAATTCGTTCTTTCAAACCAGAAATGACTGTGGTACAGTTATGCTTAGAATATCAACATGGGACAATTGAGATTATGGTTTTTTTAGAAGCTGTGAACAAACTATAAGTTTTGTTTTTCGTGTTTTACCGGCAGATTAGGTGTAAAAACATCGTTTTATGAAGAAAAGTAAAAATTATCAAAAAGTAACATGGGACATGCGTAGAACGGCAGTGTAGGTTTTGGGAAATGTTCAATTTTTCGGGAAGTGAATAAATGGGAAGAAATAATTCTTAAACATTGACAATTCTCCACGGCTAACATTTTTATTGCATATGTTTTCAATTGAAAGAAAAAGCCGGCCAGTAATAAGTTAAAATTACATGAAATAAGAAATGTCACATCTACCTTAGGTGGATTAATTTAGGTTTATGCTTAGAGACCACCATCCTCCTGTGCTTGTTCGTCCAGGAATGTAAAATTGATGCATTTATGAATACCGTAAATTTACTAATTGAAGTTGACATATTAAGTATGTTTGTAGTACCAAAAAAAAATGCGGGTTTCGGCCAATGGTTGATTTTTCGAACAGTTATTTCCCGGAAAATGGAATATGGGAAAAAAATAATTCTTGAACATTGGGGTTTCTTAACCGTCAATAATCGAGATTACTTCAATGGCTTTTGTAAAAAAAAAATAATTTTTACAGCTTGGTCGTTAATGGGTTAATATGTTCGTCATGTTATACCGCCATATTCATGAAATTTTATGAATTTGCTTATAATTTTCGTTCTGCAACACCCCGTTGCTTCAGAACCAATATCCCCAGCAAGGTACCGATTTTCAGATAGCATCCAGCTCTCAACAGCGTAATAAACATTTTTCGTGCATTAAAATTAAAAACTCATCTTCAAATATACCTTAAACAATATTCAAAATACCCGAACATTGCACTTCATTCCTTACTTCCGAAACAAAATCACGAAAATTAATCATTTTTCGATTTTTTTTTTGCATAGGGCCACCCTAATCGGTAGCAAATATATGGAAATCGGTATCCTAGCGGTATCATATATAGTTTACAACCTATTTTCATGCCTACCAAGTTTTTTGTGCGTAATTTCATCAAAATCGGTCGAGTCGTTTTGGAGGAGTTCGGTAACAAACCTCACGGCGAGATTTTCATATATATAGAAAATAAAAAATAAAAACATACATATGTAAATCTGAAAGACAATAAATTAGAAATAATAAGAACTTTCAAACTTTCCTTCATGCTGGTTCTGCATATTTCACAATAGAAAGGTTGAGCTGTCTGATGTTTTTTTTTCAAATACTTGTCAGTGTGAACACAATGGTAGAATTCGTGATTTTTGAAGATGCTTAAAATTAAATTGCTACGGAAGTAAATAGTCTAGCAATTTGGTGTCAGAGAACTAATCACAAAGCAGTTTGTGAAGATTTATCAGGTTGATCAAGAGCTTCTCGATAAGTTACCAAATATTCTATGTACAGTGTTGGGAAGGAAAAAGTAAACAGCATCACGCAAAATACTTTTTCATGATTTTGTTTTTGAAAATGAACGCATTTCTTACAATGGAAAGGATGTAAACAAGCCATTGTTTGTATTCATTTTCACATTTATATAAAACTCCAATTAATTGGATTTTTTCATCCAGTATTGTGCATAGATGTTCAATGGAGTTGGGATCTGGGGACTGGGATGTCCACTCAAGCATTTTAATTATTTTGGACGGCAAATAGCGTTTCGCAACCTTCGAGGTGTGCTTGGGATCATTGACCTGTTGGAAAATGTAGCCTTTAGTATTAATTTTCCTGAGTGACGGCTTTAAGTTCTCCTCCAAGACATTGGCGTAGGACTCAGCAGTCTTCTTTACAATGATCTTGACGAGATTGTCCACCCCATTCCAAGTAAGCAGCCCCACACAAGCAGTGATCCTCCACTTGCTTGCTGTTGCTTGAGTAGGCTGGATAGCTCAGAATTCAGGCTGTCACTTCTTTGTGTTATTTAACCCCAAACTTACTCTAATCGGTCCAAACAATCTTCTTCCAAAAGTCAGTATGGCTAGAGCTCCTGGGGGTGGACCGTCAGAGAATTTTTTTGACGTAGGACTACGTCTTTCATTTCTATACCGGGGTGTAAAATCAAAGTTTTGAAACCGAAAGCGTTACGCCGGAGACCGAGATTTTGAGCGTTAATAGCTCCTAAACAACTGAACGAAATTGAATGATAAACACTTCATTCGAAAGATAAAATGTCTACGCGTTATATACTTGTTACTTTCTGATCCAAAAACTAGTTTCAATAGCCTTAAAATTGTTCTCAAAACAGGCTATTGAAATCACCAATCGGTATATAAGCGAGCGCCGCTTGTAAACCCCCTCAGTTATGATTGAACAGCGATTGGAGCATGTTGTCGCTGTTGTGGTGAAGCTCTTCGTGTTAATCATGAAAACGCGGATGAACGGTGTCACCAAGAGCCTGTTTGTGCACCTTAGGTCAGAAGGGAATCCATCAGGAGGAGAGTGATGCCACAAACGGTTCCCCGGGAAGACATCGCTACACACACACATACACGCGTGGAATTCTTTCCGTTTGGATGCCATTCAGCATCGAGAAAGTTCCGGAAAGACCTAATTTCTGGAATATAATCTGCCAGTTCCTCTGGGAATTTAAAAATAAATTCATGTGAAAGAGTTTATTTTAATGTTTTCTAACCAAATAACACAGCGACCAAATACATTTGATTTTGTAATTTTTCAACCAAGTGTAATTAGCAGGAAAGCTTCTGAAGATTATTCTTCCCCATCAGTAGGATATTTCCGTATCCAATATTATATGCGCACGCAATCGATTATTGCTCAGTCGCCGAAAGTTCCGAGCTCAGAGAGTTCATTCCCCTCTAGTTTGCCTTCCAAATTGCCATCGTAAACCACACCTTCTCTCGATTCAATCACACACACAAAACATACTCAAGCGATATTCTGGTGGTGAGACGCATTCATTTTTCGTGAGGACATCGACAAGACAACATCGTTGCCTAACGTGCTGGACGAGGTGGACGGCGAAGGATCGACACATACACGCGCAGAATTCTTTCCGCTTGGATGCCATTCAGCATCGAGAAAGTTCCGGAAAGATCTAATCATTGCTGGAAAATAATCTGCCAGTTCCTCTGGGAATTTAAAAATACATTCATGTGAAAGAGTTTATTTTAATGTTTTCTATCCATGTAACACTGTGACCAAATATTTTTCAATCAAGTGCTATTAACAGGTGGTAATCGAGTTAGTATTAACTACTGGTGGGCTTCCAGTATCGAGGAAAATGTGGAAATATCTAATCGTTGCTGGAAACTAATCTGCCAGTTCCCCTTGGAATTGAAAATTACATTCAAGCGAAAGAGTTTATTTTAATGTTTTCTATCCATAAAATATCCATACAATACCTTTGGTTTTGTGATTTGTCAATCAAGTGCAGTTAGCAGGAAAGCTTTTGAAGACTATTCTTCAGAACAAGGTTTTTCGTATCCTATATTGGATGCATAAAACCTTGTGCCTCCAACGTAACGCTCTCGTTTTCGAAGTCCCCCAAATATTCATTTATTCATTCATTCAGAATGGATTTAGATTCAACTTCAAACAAATGATCTCTAAATCAACGATAGTCCTACGTCACCCTTGCGGTTATACCATAGGTATAACCCACTTCCTGTTTTTTCATTTCAAAATAAAACATGCAAAATTCATACTGTAGTTGCAAATCATGACTATGTACCAAAATTGTATAAAAATATCAAAATAATGATAGTCTTTATATAGTTACACAGTTGCATGTTAACCCTTTGCGGTCGTATTCAATTCGGATATGGGCGCCATACTGGTTGGAATTATTTTTCCTTGGAAGAGCAGTGATGCATAATTTGTATGACAATGAAAGATAAACAAGATTTTTTCAATTCGTTGTGAACTTTAGATGTGTATCTACTGAATAATGTGTTTTGAAATGCTGTTTTTATATAAAAATAGAATATAAACTCTCGTTCGTGTGCCATCTTTCGAAACAGTCCTGGTTTTTGACTACAGTTCTGCACGGTAAAAAAGTTTTTTCTTGGCTGAGAACAGACATACGCACGCGAAGATTTAATTTTCGATTTAAGATTCGATGTTCCAGTTTTACCATCTTGTACCTATTTTTTTAAAATTTTCTACATGACTTCTATTTTATATGAAAAAAAAAATAGAAAGTATGTATTTCAGATACAGGGCGGACTCTATTATGTACAGACTCGATTATATGTAATTCGATTATATACAGATTGAATTTTTTTTTACATTTCAAAAATGACTTGTTTCAAGAAAAAATGTATCCTTTGAACGTTGAGGTGGAATTTAAGTGGCTGTGATATGTACAGTGGGGTAAAAATCGTGATTTTTGAAGATTTTGCTTGAATTTTCACCAGGAATTGTTTATATCTTTGTTTTTTCTCTCTATTTTAGTGGCTTTCAACGCATAATTGTTTATATCGATATTACAGCGGAATTAAGAAAGATAGAAGTTGGGTGTCAAAGAACAAATTGTAGAGTGGTTTGAGAGCTTTAATTTGATTGATAAAAAAGTTTAATATAAATTTGTGGGATAAAATTAATAATTACACATTAAAAATGACTGATTTTGAAATTTTTACTTCCAAAAAGTTATTTAAATCCACTCATTTAGCAACAGAATTGGCTTACGCGGCGTACTTTTTAGTGTAGAGTAAGTTTGAGGCAACAAAGTCTATAACTCTGTTATTGTTGAAATTCGAACATATGCGTAGAAGGATTTTGACGTAGAACTACGTCTTTCATTAAGGGTGCCAAATCAGAAAACAGGTCACGTTTTTATGAAATAAAGTTAACGTTAATAACTATTTTTGCCGCTAACGGATTCTGTCGATTTGCATGACAAACGAATCGGAAATTCCCTAAGATTTATTTGATATGCTACACATTACAATCCCATAGTCTGTATATGGTTTTAATTGGTGAAAATTGGAAGCATTCCCATTTCCTCATACATTCGATCTGTCCATTTGTGTGCTTTCCCGAACAGAGCTGTCAATAACGAGCAACTTATCGACGAGCAACGAAGGGGAAATCGTAAGATGTAAAGTCTCCGTGAACAAAGGAAAAGAAGAAGAACGAAAGGGAATATTTGCCTAGAGTATAAACAGTGGATTTCGCTGAGGCAAACTTTCATTCTTCGTGAGGAAATCGACTGAACAACATCGTTGCTGGGCGAGCTGGACGGCGAGGGATCGAATGCCTTTCTACAGGCGATGGGGGTGGAGGAGTAACATTATGGATGAAGTAAAATTTTCCAAGGGCCTTTTTGAAGGTTAGAGACGAGACGTTCTGTATTCAAAGCAATGAATATCGCTTGTTCTTCCTTGTTTTGCGTCATCACATGTCTTCGTTTCGGATTGAGCTGTGGACGCGACCAAATTACTCACTCGCTGATGTCTCTGGCATTGCAATCATTACATCAAACTGATGCCATTGCTTTAAGGTTCTGAGCTACACAATTGTGTGGGGAATCATCAAGCTAGGCTATCGTCAGCTCACCAAGAAAATAAATGTTCTGGAATTTTGTCCGTGATTTGATTTCGCATGACGGTAGGAAAACTCTCTCCACAAAGGATGACAGCCAAGCTAATCTACACTGGCAATAGTTAGTTGCTTCAAGCTATCGATATATGGATATTTGTACGCGTACGTGCGTGTTTCATAACCCGTACGTAAAATAATGCATCTTCGCTACGCAGAAACCCCATTTGATTCTGCTCCCGTGTGCATTACGAAGCAGTGCTACTTTTTTCAAGGTTGTTGAGATTAACAGATAGAGTTTATTTCGTTTATTTAGTCACCAAGAAAGTAAATGTCGTTCTGAAATTTGGTATGTGATTTGGTTTCGCTTGTCGGTAGCAAAACTTTCTCCACTATGGATGACAGCTGTGCTTATCTCGAGCATGTATTGTTCTGCGAGCACAAGAATGAATCATCAAACAATTATCGTCAAATGATTCTACAATAAAAAAGAACATTGCAGGGCGACCAAATTGGTAGAATGGTTATTTCAAAATTTTCGTAGCATTGTAAAACAATATCCGCGGTTATAAACAAACGAATTGAATTAAACTACAGCGCATAATTCTACGTCAACAATGCGGTCGTGTCTTGAACACACCCTTCTATAATTTTTTTTTCATGTGAGAAAGGTATTTTCTGGCTTTAAGGGATGGATCACAAATTAAATTCTCCTTTTATTCTCAATAAACGAAATAAAAAAAAAATGGGTGGGTTACATCTATGGTATAACCGCAAGGTTGACGTGGGACTACCTTAGCTTAGCAATCATTCGTTTGCATTGATTAAATTTTTGATGGAATGAAACAATTCCGGAATTCAGTTGAATTCAATATATTTGCATTGTGAGTAAAAAGATTGTATAATGCCATGTAAGGTCAATTCATCCATTGTGATAGATAATGTTCTTCGTTACAGGTAAATTTAATGACAGTCCTTTTACGTTTGGTATGATGCCTAGGACAACATATGTGACCGGAAGAATTATCAAACGATTAAACGATTTCCTTCTGAAGTATGCATCACTCAAGTGTACGTACTTCTCGAACCGCGAATTTGATTGATTCGATGAACTTCAGGCACTCTGTTCCGGTTTTGACATATACGTCGAACGAATATTGAAACGTCGAACGTTGTTTAATCAATAGGCGTTATCGCAGCAAATGGATAACAACATTTTGCCTAATCATCAAATGGTATGCGGAGAAATTCAGTGAGCAGATGATATGAAGGCATATCCTTCAATGCAATAATTAATAACCGAGCCAAAGCGTTGTGTTCGTATCCGCTTTTGTAGTCCGTGCTAGGAAAACACTTTTCGGAGTGCAACAAAAATGCGGGTGCAGAAGTACTCTCGGCTTGCAAGAATCTAAAACTTCGGCTTCCATTTGTACAGAAGCAATGACATATTCTTCATCGGCTGTTGCATGGCATTTCATCAGTCTTGAAAGGAGGTCCGCGTGTCCAAATTCTTCAGTGCGCACGAACTGGATGTCGAAATCGTACAGCATCAGCGTAAGCGCCCAGCGTTGAAGTCGGTTGGCCGTGTATACCGGAATTTTTTTTTGCTTCCGAACACCTTGAGAAGTGGTTGGTGATCAGTCTGCAAGGTAAATTTCCGGCCGAACAACATTTTATGAAATCGTGTCACAGCAAAAATCAGCGCCAAAGCTTCTTTCTCGATCTGGCCGTAATTTTTCTCTGCAGGGGTCAGTGATCTTGAAATGTGCGAAATTGCCTTCACTGATCCATCCGGGAGGCGATGCATAATAACAGCGCCCAAGCCGTCTTTGGATGCATCATCTGCTACAATGATTTCCTTGTTCGGGTCGAAGTGCGTCAGCAACAAGTCGGAAGTGAGCAGCGTTTTGAACTTGTCGAATGACTTCTGGCAGCTTGCAGTCCATTCCCAATTGACGTTTTGTTTCAGCAAGTAGTCCATGGGTGCTCTCAGCTCCTTCATCTGCTTGACGAAACGCCCATAATAATTGATAGCTCCAAGATACGATCGAAGCTGTGATACGTTCATTGGAGCTGGCATCTGCGAAATTGCGGTAGTCTTCGCTGGATCAGGTCGTAAGCCGCCTTTGTCGATTATATGACCTAGAAACTTGATTTGCGATAGGCCAAATCGACATTTTTCGATCCTCAGATGAAAACCGTACGTCTTGATCCGTTCCAGAACTTCATGGAGGCTGCGATCGTGTTCTTCCTTTGTCCTACCGGCAATCATGATGTCATCCAGATACGGTTTCACTCCAGGAATACCAGCGACCATGCTATCGATAATCCTTTGGAACGCACCAGGAGCGGACTTGATTCCAGGCGGCAGACGGTTGTATTTGAACAGTCCACGGTGAGTGTTGATCGTTAGATACTTCTGAGATTCCTCCTCAACCTCGACTTGCAGGTACGCATCAGATAGATCGAGTTGGGAGAAACACCGGCAACCAGCCAGATCAGCAAAAACATCATCTGGATGCGGAAGCGGATGGGCATCTGAATCTAGTGCGTTGTTCAACCCTGTAGAATAGTCGCCGCAGATACGGACGGAAACGTTGTCTGACTTCCGGATCATGACTATCGAGGTTGCCCAGTCGGAAAACTTCACTGGTGAGATTATTCCCTTGTCTTGAAGACGTTGAAGTTCGGCATCCACCTTTGGAAGGGCAGCGTATGCAACTGGTCTCTTTGGACAGTACACTGGACGGACTTCGGGCTTCAGGTAGAGTTTAACCTTCGCTTTGGTGCACCGGCCTAGTGTACTCTGGAACACTTCAGGAAACTTCGTACGCAGCTTTTGCCCAGTGTCTTCCGGTTTATGTTGGATAGCATTAACCAGCGAGCTGAATGGAATTGACCACAGATCGAATAGGTCGATTGTTTCAATTCCAAGGACATCCAAATCGGAGCTTGATGACACGTAGACAAAGCCTGCTTTCGTCACGCTTTGGATGGTTAATTCAGCAAGGAACTCTCCAGTCATGTCGATCTTATTTCTGGAAGCGCTGATGGCGGTGATTTCGGTTTCGCTGATGGCTGGTTTTCCGATCGCCTTCCAGGTTTGCGTAGAAATGATCGTGATATCGGAAGCGCAATCCAACTGGAGAACAGAATCATTGCCATTGATTCCGACGGTAACGTATTTCCTCTTCCTTTGGAGATCGATGCGTTTCACCGAAATTCCTTTGGACTTCACATATTCCTTGGATTTCGGTTTTTCGAATTTCTTTGCAGACTTCGGTTTTGATTCCACGGATGAGCAGTAACCTTCTTTATGCACATTCCGTTTGCACTTGCTACAGCTGTGGTCTTGATAGGGGCATTCCTTCACAAAGTGTAAATCACCGCAGAACCAGCACGGCGATTTCGGTTGCTTCTTCTTAGCAGGCTTGGTAGAAACTGCGTTGACGACGGATTTTTCCGGAACGGGCTTCTCTACCATCTTGGTGTCCTGCTTCAGATTGTTAAACCGATGGCACTCCTCGACGAGATTTTCCAGTGTGAGCTTCGTGCCGTCTGCTGGCGGAGCATGCTCTTCAGCTTCTAACTTACCGATCAATCGAGTTCGGATGTCTGCATCGCGGGGAGATTGTAGACCACAAACAAAACGTAGTGCCTTGAATTGGTCGTCGGTGAGCTTGGTCAGCTGGAATGCTTCGCAGTGCTTGTTCACAGAGGCAGCGTAACTTGAAAAATCGTCTGCTTCGTTCTTGACATATTGTAGACAACGGTAGCGATCGTTAAACAGCGAGGTTTGGCGGCCAAAAAGCTTCTTAAGTTTCTTCACCGTGTCGTCCAGGCCGAAATCGCGAGGATGCTTTGGCAGGATACTGTTTACGTACCGCTCATGGAACTTGGTGCCGATCTTCCTCAAGAGTAGCCTCACCTTCGCCGGATCGTCCAGATTCTTGCCGTCAACCTTGAAGATATCCTCGTAGCGCGCGAACCATGCATCGAAAAACACTCCACCGTCAGGATCGTAGTAGAAGTCTTCAATTCCCGTGGCCAACGATTCGATGATTTTCTCACTTCCCGGTTGGTTGGCTTGACCGGTTCGGTTGAGAAGTTGAATCTGCTCTTGTTGGCTAGCTACCAGTTCAGTTAGCCGGAGAATTGCGTTCCTCAAATCCTGGTCGGACATCTTGCAAGGGCTTGATCTGGATCGTCTTGAAGTGGGTTGAAATGAACTCGTCGTGGGTTGAAAATTGTTACAGACTCCAGCAAATGGAAAGACTTGTTTGTTGGTATGTCTATATTCTTCGAAGGTTGGAACAATACTTAATAGTGCAAAATTAGGCTGTCAACCAGCTTGATTATTCATGGGCTTCTAGGATGATCGTCTAATGTGGTTTCTATGGAACATTTTCCCAGGTTCCTAAGTTTAGGAAACCGTGTTAAGGAAACATATTCTAGTTTGCACAAAGGTAAGCGAGTATAAAAGTACTCGAAGTTTGCATTTATTTGCAGAGCTGATTTTCCCAGACATCTTGGTTTTGAAGTCTGTGTTAGGCAAACACATTCCAGTTCAAACAAAAATGCCCCCGACTTGCATGAATTTGCAATGCCAATTTCCTCAGACACTTTGGTTCTGAAGTCTGTGTTGGGAAAACATATTTCAGTCGGAACAAAAATTCCCCCGACTTTCATGTATTTGCAGTGCCGATTTCCAGACGCTACATGGATTTGAAGTCTGTGTTAGAGAAACACATTTCAGTCGGAACAAAAATGACCCCGACTTACATGTATTTGGAATGCCAATTTTTCCACGCTCCCTGGATTTAAAGCCTGTGTTAGGGAATCACATTCGGAACAAAAATACCCCCGTCTCTCATGTATTTGTAATGCCGATTTCCCCAAGGCTGCTTGGTTTTGATGACTGTGTTAGGGAAACCGTAGATCGGACCAATCAAAATGAGGCAGTTAGGGCATGTAGATACCGCTTAACATTTTACAGTCATTCAATTGTTTATCTAATGAAAAATAACATTTCATTAATTGCGATAGAAGCATAGGAATATTTCCTATCAATTGATGCAAACATCTTTCCGATCCAGTACAAAATGTTCGAGTTATAAGCATTCGGAATCTTTCATTTTTTCCTGCGTGTTCTGTGTTTAGGTTTTCGTTTCACCCCCCATATACTCCGGTTAGACGTAGTCCCACGTCAAAATTTTATTCGTTTTCTATGCATATATAAAACACGAATGAAATTTTTTTTTTGACTCGATTGTGTACAGGATTCAATTATATACAGTGAAAAGAAATCGAAGACTGTGTATAATCGAGTCCGCGCTGTATTGCAAATTAAAGTTTTTTTTTGTAAATAAAAAAGTACAATTTTTTTCTCAGTGTATATATTTTTCACGTTTGGACATCAATACTCTATAACTCTTTCTAAGACACTATTTCGATAGGACTCATAGTTGTTGAGCTATAAATTATCAAAGATTTCTCTTGCTGAAATTGATACGCCCTTTTCAAAAATTACAAATTAGTAAAAAAATTCCCAAGTGCTGTGGGAAACTCATATTTCCTCCAACCTAAACTGAATATAAGTTTACATTCGAATCAAAAATACTCATGTTTTGTCATTTGTCGATTTCATTTGGAATTGCTCAGCAGCAAACACAACGACGACTGTGCGAAGATGACAATGAGACACAGGAAGCGTGGAATAGAAACGCAAAAATGCGAGACTAGTCGCGTCCTTCCGTTCGGTAATTTGTTCCCATTACTCTCGCGACGTGACTTCGTGTGCGCGAGAATCAGTGCTTCTGGAGGACATGCAGTGTTTGTATTCTTACCTTAAACTAGTATCCTCCTTAAGCAACTCATATTTTCCCTGTTGTTTGGACATTTTCTGTCCAGCTCGCCTAGATCCCGTCGCTATCATAGTGAGTACGGATGCATACTTTCGCCGTTCGTCCTGCAGTAATCCTCACTCGGTTCACACCGAATAACGTCACCGTCGCCGCCCCCACTCGACACAGGCAGAACCTAATTCCTGCTGGATTCAAATTGGAACAGCTTTGATGCACACTCTCGGGAGAGATATCACCACTGGAAACCGCGACTATTCACTGCGCTCATAGCGTCTGCGGGCTATCACCACTTTGTACTGCCGTCGGATGAATAAATTTACATAATATCGCTGTTTCAGCAGGCAAATAGCTGTAAAAACACGGCATATAATCACAACACACACTCTGCGGCCGCCCCGAGGTTATCCCTTCTGTCGTCGAAGTGCTGCACTCTGACGAAATATCCACGGTACACGCGATTACCACAGGCGGCTAGCTGCTGACTGACCTGACCTGGGTCCCACGATGATGACGACGACAGCAACACGACGGTGGTCACTTTCGATTTTTTTTCCTCCCTTCAGCAGTAGACTTCTCCGAGTTGTTCACATAGAAAAATACCTTAGTCCATCAGAACTGTTAATCTAATTACTAACTATCGTCACTTTGTGGAATGTTGAACAACCTATCATTCACGCTGCGCTGATGATGGTTACATTCTTCTGCAACTCGCAGGCAATCTTATCTTGCACTTGAAGCTCGGTTTTATAGGAAAAACACTTTTGTATTGTTTGCGTTCGCGGAACCAACCGATTCGTTTCGCTGAGCAGTCCAATGCAGACTGACATATCCGATATTGTTATGTATCGCGAGTTGGGTGTTTCGTTGCGTTCACACATACACATATGGTCGCCTCTGGAAGTAAATGCTTTTGTTAGTAATGTTGTGCATCGGCATTTTTTGTTGTGTCGTGTGTAGTTTGTTGTGATTCTAGTACTTCTTTCGGTTGCACTGGTTTATCTCGCTGGGATAACGGAATAAACTAATATTGAGCAAATTATAAGCACCGAACACGTTCATATTGTTAAAGTGATATAAAAACTGTTGAATTTCCTATAAATATTAATAGTATTCAACCTTTAACATTCTATTGTAGATGAGAACTCAGTCGAGAACGATGTAAACACAACTCTTTTATGATTTGGAGCGGTCGCTCTTCACCAGGGATGCCAGATTTGTTTTCGTGTAAATCCGAAGGCTTTCGAATCTACGGAATTTCCGTTGCATATGGGTGATGGAGGGTGCACTCTCCGGAAAAAGTGATAAAGTATTTGATGTTGGATTATCCAGTCGAAAATATTATCTTGGTTTGTTCACTTTTTTGGTATTCAAATGTTAGGTATTCAACTCAGAGAGGGGGAAGGGGTCTCAAACTTTCATAAAAAAACAGAAAGTGGGTTATATCTATGGTATAACCGCAATGGTGACGTAGGACTATCGTTGATTCAGTGATCCTTTGTTTGAAGTTGAATCTGAATCCATGCTGAATGAATGAATAAATGAATATTTGAGGGACTTCGAAAACGAGAGCGTTACGTTGGAGGTACAAGGTTTTATGCATCCAATATTGGATACGAAAATATCCTACTGATGGGGAAGAATAATCTTCAGAAGCTATCCTGTTAATTGCGATTGATTGAAAAATCACAAAACCAAATGTATTTGGTCACAGTGTTACATGGATAGAAAACATTCAAATAAACTCTTTCACATGAATGTATTTTTAAATTCCCAGAGGAACGATTAGATATTTCCACATTTTCCTCGATACTGGAAGCCCACCAGTGGTTAATGCTAATTCGATAACCATCTGTTAATAGCACTTGATTGAAAAATATTTGGTCACAGTGTTACATGGATAGAAAACATTAAAATAAACTCTTTCTCATGAAGTATTTTGAAATTCCCAGAGGAACTGGCAGATTATTTTCCGGATCTTTCTCGATGCCATTCATCCAAACGGAAAGAATTCCGTGCGTGTATGTGTGTGTGTAGCGGCTGCTTCGATGGTCACCTTCTCTTCTCCTGAAGGATCGGCTTCTCTGTGCTCCCCACAGTTTCAAACAAACTGCTTGCATTTCAGGGCAGATCTCGATCCTTCGCCGTCCAGCATCCTCAGCAACGATGTTGTCTTGTCGATGTCCTCACGAAAAATGAATGCGTCTCACCACCAGAATATCGCTTAAGTATGCTTTTTGTGCGGGATTGAATCGAGAGAAGGCGTGGTTTACGATGGCAATTTGGAAGGCAAACTAGAGGGGAATGAACTCTCTGAGCTCGGAACTTTCGGCGACTGAGCAATAATCGATTGCGGGCGCATACAATATTGGATACGGAAATATCCTACTGATGGGGAAGAATAATCTTCAGAAGCTATCCTGTTAATCGCGATTGATTGAAAAATGAAAAAACCAAATGTATTTGGTCACAGTGTTACATGGATAGAAAACATCAATATAAACTCTTTCACATGAATGTAATTTTAAATTCCCAGAGGAACTGGCAGATTATTTTCCGGATCTTTCTCGATGCTGAATGGCATCCAAACGGAAAGAATTCCGCGCGTGTATATATATATATATGTGTGTGTGTGTGTGTGTGTGTAGCAGCTGCTTCGAGATCTTCCCGGGGAACCGTTTGTGGCATCACTATCCTCCTGATGGATTCATGTCTGGCCTAAGGTGCACAAACAGGCTCTTGGTGGCACCGTTCATCCGCGCTTTCATGATAAACGAAGAGCTTCACCACAATAGCGACAACATGCTCCAATCGCTGTTCAATTAGAACTGAGTGGATTTCCGAGCGGCGCTCGCTTATATACCGATTGGTGATTTCAATAGCCTGTTTTGAAAGCAATTTTAAGACTATTGAAACAAGTTTTTGGATCAAAAAGTAACAAGTATAGAACGCGTAGACATTTTATCTTTCGAATGAAGTGTTTATCATACCATTTCGTTCAGTTGTTTAGGAGCTATTAACGCTCAAAATCTCGGCCTCCGGCGTAACGCTTTCGTTTTCGAAACTTTGATTTTACACCCCGGTATAGAAATGAAAGACGTAGTCCTACGTCAAAAAGAAATTTTGGTGGTTTATTTGAACCTCTATGTGGTTTGACGTAGGATCTATAGTGAAAAACGTACTTTTTCGTTTATTTCACGCCATCCTCAATAGATCCGAGATAAAAATTAGAAAAAAATACTGAATGTACATCTTACCACGGTGTATCAAGAAAAATTATCAAAAAAATTTCATCAAAAATTTTAGTACTAGAAAAAATATTTAATTTTTTTTAGAGATTTAGTACTACTCTAATTCATATTTAAATGTGCTCTTACGGATTTTCTAGATTGATAAATATCTTCAAACTGTTTTTTTTTCAAATATCTAATAATAAAAATAAAATTTAAAAAAATACACATACATTTCGAAATTTAAAAAAAATATACCTTTGAGACCCACTCCTGCTCAAATTTTTATTTAAATGCGTTCGTATGTGTCTTTTTTCTACATGTGGCGTAATTTTTCCTGAATTTTTAAGAGCATTGTGTGACACAAAAATAATTTTCTTCATCGTCTGCATTATTATTTTTATTTTTTTGTAAACGATAATTTATTGTATTCGTGGTTTTCAATTGAAAGATTAAAATAAAAAAAAAAGTCACAGGATGCTTGTGTCCGAGACACGACCGCATAGTTGACGTAGGATTCCGTTAGGCTATCTGTTGATTTTGGATATGTTTGAAGAATTACATCTTTAAACTCTTTGATAATGATTTGGTGTCCCTGGAAAGAGTCATTTTATTAGGCTGTTGCGTATTGTTTATTCACTCCACCAGTGTTTACCGAGTGATGATGACAGAAGGATGGTAAACAGTCGTTGGATGGTTCGTATCAGATAAAAGATACTGAAGTGGAACGAGATATGATGAAAACCGCCCTCTGATATCCTAGACGAAATGCCTCCTGTGATATGTATGGATGAAATAAAGAAAAAAAACTCACCAATGTAATATAAGATAATTACCAATACCGAACACAATTATCATTTTTTCTCATCATAAAAACATGTTTCTTTAACATAGAGAAAACATATTTGGAATGGAAAAGGTAATTTTCTTTCATAATTTTTACATTCTTATATACTTTTACTTTATATGCGAATTTTAATTGGACTAACAGCACTTAACACTATATGTAGACCATATGGGAAATAACTTTTTGTAATATTTCTTCACTTTTCCAATTTTTCAATCCGAATAAACTTTCTTTGAGTGAAAATGAACACAACAAAACAGACAGCTCGTTCTCGAGCGGGAACACACCTTGGTTTTTATTTATGAAAATTGAAATAAATCGTTTCATATATCAAGTCATTTTTGACACAACTACTAACATATACAATTTTACACTTACACTTGTGCTAATTTTTTCACAATACACTATCGGTTATTGATATGAAATTTCACGAGGCAACCAACATTAAAGTTCCAAATTTAAATTTCATTTGCTAGAATTAATCTTATCACTCACCTTACTTGCAATACAAAAATGTCTCCGACTTGCATATATTTGCAATGCCGATTTCCCCCAGGCAGCTTGGTTTTGATGTCTCTGTTAGGGACCCGCCGCTTGTGTCGTCAATTTCGACCAATCAGAAGTGGATATTGCCGTCAGGATAGGGGTTGAGATTTTTCAATTGTTCGATAGTTAGTTTCATGACATATATTATTTTCGTCAATATAAATTGTTATGGAGTACCGCAATCGATTGACGCAAAAAAAAATCATCAATCCATCATGAAATGACCGAGCAATAAACGTTTGAAATTGGACAATTTTCACGATGTACTCGATTTTCGATTTTCAATTTGTACCCCAAATATGTTCCCGAAAGACGTAATCCTACGTCAAAACAAATCGGATTTGTGGTCTCAAAGTAATATTTTTTTTCAAAATTTCGAAATGCCAGAAAATCTATAACATTTTTTGTACTGTGTATTGACTCTCTCTTCAAATGTTTGTGTTTTTCGTCTTTCAGGCTGTAGTTACTGTATTAATTAATGTAAAAAGTGTGCCTTCCTTCTAAGTGTACTCGAATCCAGCGGAATTCACCTCATGTCTCTGGAGAAATTTCGAGAAAGAAAGCATTATCATCCGGCGAAGAAAATGTTGTCTGGATGTGCTCCATTTCGTTTGGCCGATATTAATATGTTCGTGTTCGTCACCCGCTCGATTTCTTGTCGCGACATGTTTTTTCATTGCACGTGTGTGTTATGGAATGAGGATAAAAACCCGTGCTATCAAAAGTTAAAATAGTGATATCTAGTTCTAGTGCTGTGATTTGTTTTCGCGATTAGCGATTAGCATTGATAAAATTGATTCGGAAGAAAATCATCTGGTGATCGATGAAGCATTTGTGTATCTCTCTTGCCTGTGTTTGTGTTTTTTTTTTATTGAGCGGCTTGAATGTGCTAGCTCGTGTCAGCTGCGTGCAATTGCATCCGTATTTGATTTGCGTAATGAAGTTATCACCTCAACAGCATCAAATGTGGAAAAAGTGTGTATGTATAAGTGAAACACTACGCTAAATTGAAGCAACACAGCGCCAGCGCTAGCAGAGAACTATTCAACTGCAAGAAGCGCATTTGCATTAGTATTTGAAATGCGCAGTGATGCTATCACCACATTAGAACGTCGCCAGCAAGGCGGTACAGTAAGGTGGAACGGTATGTCAGAATTGCCGTTCGGCCATTACTTGAGTTCGGGTTGACAGCGGCCAAACGGTTTTAAAAACCAAGAGCTATTTGGCTGTCATGAATCGACGGGTCTGCGCCATAAACGAGGAAAGGAAGCAAAACAAAGAGCTAGAAATCATGCATACGATTGTTGCAATTCTGCATATGGTAAGTAAGAATGGAGTATTTGAGGAAAGTTATTAATTGTCGTTTTGTTTCTAGAACCCCTAGAGCTTTTCGCAGTAGCTTGGATTGCGCGTGCAAATGTTTTACAAAGTGAGTTTGCTGCCAGTTTGCTTTTGAATTGCGTGGATGAAATGATGTGTATCCCATTGTATGAAGCGTTTACTGTTCTACGTCGTCAGCCCTAACAGCAATGCAAATCATTGTTTCAATTACTTACAATATGGTAAGTTAAAATAGAATATTTGAGACAAGTTATTAATTGTTTTTTTATATTGTAGAGGCGCTAGAGATTTTCGCAGCAGCTCAGGTGTGTTTGATCGGACTGGAGTAATCGATGCACAATTTTGAAAATCGATTATATATGAGGCTCACACCATTTTCTATTTCAATGTGAGACTGCTGAAATTTTAATAAAATTTGCCATTAAAAAGAGAGGAAGTATGCAGTCACAAGAAGAGAATTTAGAAGTGTATTGATGTCAAGAAACATTCTTGCAATGGACCATGTACATCGTATACACTGTTTTTGGGACTTATCCATAAGAGTAGCCAGAGGTCGAAAATAATTACATATGTCTAATTTGTTTTCAATAAGTTGGAGTTAGAGATTGTAAACAGTGGTGGACATGAATGAAACAATGTGTTGCTATGTTTTACTAAGATAATATAACAATTTGTTCGTTGTTTTTTAAAATGTATTATCTATAATATATACAGTTCTACTCTATTGTGAGCTCAACTTTTTGTATTTTTTAACATCTTTCCGAGTTTCAGCTCCTCCACTCCTTCGTTTGCGATTTATACAAAAATCTGTGTTATTCCTTCTAGTCATTAGAAGCCCTTGCAATTGAAGATTGCAATAGCGTAGTCTAGCGATTGTTCTTATTTTAATATAGGTTTTGACTATAGTAGGATCGAAGTTCGGATAAGCTTCAAGAACTCGTTTTACAATGGTGGACACCACATCTTTCTTGAAATTGAACCCATTAACTCCTAAATTTGAAACAAAGATTTTTTCCATTTCTAATCCAACGACTTGAAATGCTGCAGATGGTACAGTTAAGCCACCATAGGACAAATTAGCTAAAAAAGGAGGAACATCACGATTAGACAGATTGCTCGTTTTATCTCCAAGGTCTGGGTGTGTTTTTTTCAACTTAAATGCGACCCAACCTAAAAGATATGCAAAACCATCCTTTTCTTGATTGTTTTGCATAACCGAGGTCGGTAATGACGAATTCACATTCCGATGTTCAAGGCAAGTGTTATCGTCGTAGACAGTGAATGTTAAAACTGCAGGAAAAAAAAATTTGATTACATGAAGTTATCATCTCTCATTTCAGGATACTTTCATTCATCAGATTGTTGATTTGAAGAATCTTCCGCATCAGCCAAATCTGAATTTTCCAGCAACTGTATATCAGCTTTTTGGAACAACGTGGTCGTGATATAGTTGTCCTCTACGTGAGATATATTCTTCTGGTCGTATGTATTCACGTTGTTTTGTGTGATCCCAGGAGTTTTTCCGAGAATTATTAGGCGTATTCGGCGTATAACGTCCAGGGGAGCTGGCCTATCATTCAGACCCCCTCTGGAACGAATTTGAGAAAATAGATTCTCAAGTAAATCTTGGTTCAACTGAAAATGCATATAGATTTATAGGAAGGCCTCATATATTTATTCAAAGAGATTTACGCTTACCTTAAATGTTGAAATAAATTTTATGTCATATTTTCGTTTCATATCTGCGAACAAGCATTTCAGCGATTTTATCGACATTATGATCGACTGCTGAAATGTTGTTAGGGTCATATAGACTTTCCCGCTTTTGTTGATTGGTCGACAATCTTGCATCATTTGCATCATCTGGTCCAACGCTTGGAGTTGGTAATCAGTGGCAGAATAAGATTTCTTCATTTCAACTGGTGCGAATGGATTGTATGAGTTGAAAATATCGAACCAGCTATTACAATTTTCTATGAATTCTGCTACAATACTGGCTTCTTCTTCTTCGGCTGTATTTTTGAATAGTTGTTTCTGAACAGTTCATGTTGTGTGAGACAGAAGTTGAGCGGCCTTTGCAACGTTCTGTTTTTCAAGAGATGTCAGATTGATGTGTCCATAATTAAGAGCAAAAAGCGGAGTTAGTTCACAATAGGACCTGTCCTCAATGATGGCCCTAATTAACCTAGAGTTAATATTGAAGTTTTTCCACAGAATTCCCTCTCCAACGAACCAATTTCGCAACAACTTCAAGTTATGTGGACTATCTCCGAACACATAAATATTCTCTTTTGTGACAGGATGTTCAAAATACGATCTATCTAAGGTCACTCCCAAATTTTTGCGCAGCATTACGTTTCCAGGTCCATTGTCCGAATTAATCGCAACTACGTTGTAACGGATTGCGTGTAACTCACAGATTGTTTTCTGAATTTGCCTTGTCATTGGCTGGTCAAAAGCAACGAACCCAATTTGCTTCCAACTTGCAAACAATCCACGTATCATGATTACTTGTGCATATTTGTACGGTCCAACAATCTCATCCATTTTTTGATCGTATTCGATGAGTTGACGCACGCTCATTTCATCGTATGTTATAACGCATGCCAGCTGCTTTTCTTGCATTCCCAAGCCAACAATGTACATATATCTGATGATATCGGACAGTAATTGGCATGGTTATTGAGCGTTGTGAGTCCTGGCAATGCAATGCGCAAATCTTCGCGAATAAACTTATAACATCGCTTGCTAAGATAGCGAATAGCAAAGGCTGTCGAAATTTCACCCGGAGTCCAACGTGGCTTCTGCTTGCGCCCAAGGATAACATCTAATTGATTCCTTGTTAGAACACCATCCAACATTTTTTGTACATGTTTGATAAGTTGTGTGTTAAGTATGTGTTCCGTTTCACAAATTGTGGTTTTCTTTTTAAGTTCTTTCAACTGCTTACTGAACGATTTCATATTTTTTTCTTTCTCCAATGACAACATCATATTTGCTTTTTTGAGTAGTTCAATTTGCTGGCGTTGTGCTACTAATGTACTGTTCAACTCCAAAATTTTATCCGCTGTTTGCGTTTTGTGTTTTTCCAACTCCTCTATCTTCTTTCTCAGTTCTTCAATAGTAGCCAAAGCTGAGTTTAACTCCAAATTGAACACATTGGAAGTATTCAGATTGTTTTCTCTATTTTCTTCAAATCTAGTGTGTTGTAGAGCTTGTGTAGAAGAAAAAAATTCATTGTTTTTCAATGTAATAACCGCTATTTTGTAAACGCTTTTACTTACATAATTCAAATGATGGATTTTCGTGTTCTTCAGTGGTCACGACATCCAGGGAACATGCAATGGTCTCACTAGGAAAATTCGGGCGATGTATTGTGGGAATGGCTAAAAGCAATGTCAATCATGTTCTGTACAAATATTTTAGAATTTACAAAATAGAAAGTACCATTAGAAAGCAGCATCCTACATTGCTTCGCACCAATAAGCTGGTGACGTATCCGATACCGCTCATCATAACTGCTTGCATGAAAATGTCGCGAGCAGATACCCTGCTTTTTCAGAGGTTTCCAGTTTTCTGATTGGCCACAGTAATTAATCCATCTGTCTAATCTCTCTCCGCTTTTTGGGAAAGTGTGATAAACAATGTCCGGATCACATTTTGTAAGTAGAGCCTTGTTTCCACATCCTTTCACCGCGCAATAATACGGCATCTGAAATGAAGGGAAAAAGAATGTGCCTTCATTGCAGTGATGAAATTCTAGAATGTGTACATTGTTGAATTACTTACTGTGACTTTTTTCTACGTTTCGCACTATTATGTTTCTTTTTCCGAAAATCTTCAATTTTTTCCCTTCACGAGCATAAATACCACTGTAGCAGTTTTGGAAAACAAAAAAGTCGCTGTAATTTTTCATCCCCTCCCGCATCTTCTATGCCTCATCCTCATACTGTCGAAAACGAACCACCTGTCAATTCCAGCTCCTTGGTCGCCAGTAGCTGAACTATAAATCTAATGGGCACCTTACACGATCAACCGGATTGACAATAAGTGTCTTCAATATCGTGACAGCTAGGCTTTCAACATCTGATCTAACCTCAATCAATATTTTTCCACCTTACACGGTCAATATCGCCCTCAACCCGAGACAACGAAAATGTCCGCGATGGCTAGTGGCGACATTTGAGTTTGGGATCCAAACTATTCTCAATCAGATTAGAAGGCTAAAAGGCAATTTTCTATTGGTAAAATTTGAATGAAAATATCTACTTGGTATTATTTAATTAGTTGAAGCGCGTAGTCCTAACCTTAACTTAACCTATTTCCCCTGAATTTTCAGATATTCCTACTAAAATGTATTATTATAATATAACGTCAATTTCAGACATAATTTTTGTATGGGATTTTCTCACCACTTGCAGAAAAAAAGTGATTTGCATTCACATAGAAAACTAATTTGATTCGTAAAAGTTCATTTTCATTCATAATTTACACTTTAGAATTCGGTTTTTCTTCTCAAAAATACATCATAATACTCGTTTCACAAATACAGACTGTTCCTTTCAGTTCCAGAGATGCCAGATTATTTTAGTTTGCGAAAATATATGTAAGTTATTTTATCTGCAAGCAAATGTTTTTATTCCATAAATGAGACTATGACAGTAGAACCCCTGTTATCCGCGAGCGGGTGATCCGCCCTGCGGATTATTCGTGACTGCGAGTTCCATAGTAAATCAATAGGCCTTTCCGGAATTTGTTAGTGAGTGGTAGGCCCATACTCTTTTGTTGTGGTCATGGCTTTTACATTATTTAGTCACTGATGTACACGACCTTATAGAGGGATAGTTGATTGATTTCTGTATTGATAGAACATAGTTTTTATGTTGAAACATCTCTTTTCGTGTTTGCATTTTTTTGTCCTTTAATGGGTCATCCGCGATTTTCGTTAATCGCGGTGAGTTTGCCCGACTATTCCGCGGATAATCGGGATTCTACTGTAGCTTGAATTAACACATGATGATTTTTCATCTGTGATTTTCCCAGATCTTCTCATTCTCCAAATTTTATAGCGGAGTGTGAAGAAACACACAACCCGCTCACTAGCGCAATGAATGACCGAGTTCAACGTTAAAAAATTCCTAAAACGTTGTTAAGTTTCATCCACTCTCTCACCACCATCACATTGTCAGTTTACTTTGAAGTTTTGATTTGTATCGTGAAAAGTACCGTATTTTGCTATTCAAAGTATCGGTTTTCCAAACCAAAAGCTTCCATTTATGATTCCTACAATTTCAGTAGTTTATAAATTTTAATTGCAATCGCAAAAAAGACTAACAAAAATGAAATGTGCGCTTGCATATCTGGCAACTCAGTCTGGAAGTCCGTGAGGTAAAACGTCAACATCATGCATCCATATGAAATGTCACGATATTGATGCTCGAAAATCAGAAAATCCGGATTTCTGCGTCGTCGGCCATGTTCAGCTGTCATTATGCTCTCAAATGTCATCATATTGTCAATAAAGTTGACCGTGTAAGGTCCGCTTAAGAAATGAATGCATTTTTCTTCTGTTTCACTATTTTATTTTGCTCAATATTTGTGTGCATGTGAGTGCCTGTGTTGGTTTGGATGTTTCGGTTTGTTTTTGATACCATAGATACTTTATGTCGTATAATGGCTAGTTATGTGGATATGAATTCGTGCTTTTCTGCAGATCTTTGTATCTAATAATAAATTTACTAGCGATGGATCCAGATTTTTATTGCCGGTTATTTCTATTATATGTTTTATAGCTAACTTGATTAGTGTTTCATCTCTGTCTTAGTTATCTGTTGTATTTGTTAAAATGAATATGTGAAGTATTTGTGCATTTCTTCTAAAGGATCATGAAACTAAGATTTTAGATTCAGTGTCTCAATTAAATGCCATTAAAACCGTTCAATTTGGTTGCTTTGTAAGATAATGTACTCTATTTGTGTGTAGTTAGTAGTTCATGCTTAACTTTTCAATGGGACATGTCTGTTTTGATCGATTCTCTCTGTCGACTTTCTCTTTCGATTACCACGGCCTTGCAAACAAATTTTGCAACAGTTCGACCCCATAGTTTGATTAACGAGATTCCCTTCTACACTCCTGGTTTTCGAACAGATGAGGAAACGCTATTATCGTTGAGTCGTAGAGAATGTCGATGAATAAGGTCGATCGTGACGGATGGGGCCTGTTGAAGGGTTAAGCGTGGTTTATATGAATCTGTGTGTTTCTATGCTATTGAAAGCTCTTAGATAGTTCGTTCATAACTTTCAGCTCCGCATTCTATATATTCAATATGGTACTATGCGCGAAAAGACACAGGACATTTCGATTCTAGCTATTATAGGGAACTTATGTCTGTTACCTTTTCATTAGCCCACAACTTCCGGTGTCGCGATTTAGGAATACAATAAAGTACTAGGTATTAAAAATCATAGAATATATCGCTGATTTGATTCATTATACAGGAGTTCATTCTGTTACCTTCTTAGGTAGCTCCCTAGTAATTTTCGGCGTCGCGATTTGAGAATACAATACAGTATTAGCGTTAGTCACAGCATCAGTCGTCGATTCGAAACGTCATAGAGGAGCTCTTTCCGTTACCTTTTTAGATAGCTCCCTTGTAGCATGGTACACAAATGCAGATATGCCGACCCCCTGATTTTGCAAAGCTTCAGAACTAAGATAAGATCAGACAATAGGGGGTCTTTTACGGACCAAATTTCTGTCAGTCGTTCTGATTTCTGATTGGTCGATTTCGATAAATTTTGTAAACAAAGTCGATTTTTCCAGTGTTGCCAATTGAAATATATATATATATATATATATATATATATATATATATATATATATATATATATATATATATATATATATATATATATATATATATATATATATATATATATACATCCATTTCATGTCAAACCGATATAGTGCTCCTCAGATTTCCATGAAAAGTGGTAGTTTCTTTCTTTATTGCAAAATATTAGACCCGTATTTTTTATTTTTTCGTTAGGGTGACCTTTTCTTATTTTAGGGTGGTCCGAAAAATCATTTTTTTCAACTTTTTCCTAAAAGTGCCTTTTTTAAAAATTCATAACTTTTGAATCACTGAACCGATTTAGATGATCGATATATCAAATTGAAGCCAATTAATCTTTTTTGGAAAAATATTAGGCTTGCCAAGAAATCGAATTTTGTTTTCGTAACTATTGATTGTAGTTGTTTTTTGTTATTTTTATGTTTTTTGTTTTTATGTTTTTATATTTTATGTTTTTTCTTGAAAGCTGAGGATTTATTACATAACATATCTCGATATCAGATAGGCTTTTTTGTGTTTTTGAGTGACTTTTCAAAGTTAACCGGTCGTCCGTAAAATCATTTTTCCACTCTTATCCAAAAATATTTTTTTGCAAAAATTTATTACATTTGAACTACTGAACTGATTGAGATGATCGACATATTAAATTGAAGCCAATAAGCCAATCTTTTTTGAAAAAATATCACACTTACCGGAAAGATAGGATTCTAGTCGCATAGGTCTAGTCTAGTCACATAAGAATATTGAACGAAGACTTAAAACATGTTAAATTTACAAAATAATGACTCTAAAACGAAAAAAACACCTCTCTAGAACCCTCTTTCCAAGTTCAATACTTTTTTCAATATTTTTTCTATTAAAAATCTACCTCATTGGCTTCAATTAGATTTATTGATCATCTGAATCGGTTCAGAGGTACAAAAGTTATGATTTTTTGAAAAAGTCATTTTTGGGAAAAAGTGGAAAAAATGAGTTTTCGGACAACACTAAAATGGAAATGGACATAAGTTTAGTTTAATAATAATCTATTTGGTTTCTGATACTAATATATTTTATTTCTACCATGCCATGCTCCTACTATCAAATTTTCGTTTCCTTGTTTTTTTGTTTTCTCCGCTTTTTAAACGAAAAGATATAAATTTTTTTATAATGTCATTCCTTGTTTTTTCACAATGGAATAAAGTGGATGGCAAAACATACATTTCTCCTGCCATTTTCTTCGGCAAATCAGCTTCGTTAGGTTCCAAATGCGATTTCATATTTCGGAATAGAATTTCCATTGCTAAGAAGAAATTAAAAGTCTCATCATTCACTATGCAGATGGGAGAGTTAGAAGCTGTAGCTCGCAAATATGAAAAAAGAGACGGTTGATACAATCTAGGTTGTGTTTTGCTGACTACCAATCTCTTGTTACACTGCTGACATGTTCTTTCCCGCTGAATAATTTTTTTGATGATGAAACCAGCTATATAGAACAACGAATTTTGTTCTGTTCTGTCGAGAAAAGTTTTCGCTTCATCGACGGTGTACTCATAGTCGAATTCAATATTCATATCATCCACATTATCACTAGAATTAGATGAAGCTGAAATTCGATATGATGTCGATGCTGCTTCATTGTCCATCAATTTCTGGGTTGAACATTCTTCACGCCGCTTTGATAGCAAATCTATCAATCCAATAAGATGTTGTTGTGTATCGGCTGTATACGAAGCATTCGGTACTACGGTCATGTATTGCGAAAGAGTCACAATTTTCAAGTTATTGCTGAATTGCAATGGAGTTGGGCGTCGTTGCTTTGCACGAATCAATGAGAAAAGACTCTCCAGACAATCTTGGACGAACCGCGATGTAAATATTTGTGGGTGTCCTTCATGCAAAAGCCGATCTGTCAACCTCACAATTGCATTCGTGCAAACGATTACACTTGTTTGCCATGGTTTCCAATGTCCGTGTCCTA